>NW_019154186.1:1244600-1341756 GCF_002288905.1 Enhydra lutris kenyoni
TGATTTCAAGCTTTACTACAAAGCTTGAAATCAGGTAACGTGATGCTGCCAGTTTTATTTTTGTTTTTCAACATTTCCTTAGTGATTCGGGGTTTCTTCTGATTCCATACAAATTTTAGGATTATTTGCTCCAGCTCATTGAAAAATTCTGGTGGAATTTTGATTGGGATGGCATTAAAAGTATAGATTGCTCTAGGTAGTATAGACATTTTAACAATGTTTATTCTTCCTATCCAAGAGCATGGAATGGTCTTCCATCATTTTGTGTCTTCTTAAATTTCTTTCATGAGGTTTCTGTAGTTCCTTGAGTACAGTTCCTTTACCTCTTTGGTTAGGTTTATTCCCAGGTATCTTATGGTTCTTGGTGCTATAGTAAATGGAATCGATTCTCTAATTTCCTTTTCTCTATTTTCATTGTTAGTGTATAAGAAAGCCACTGATTTCTGTACATTGACTTTATATCCTGCCACGTTGCTGAATTGCTGTATGAGTTCTAGTAGTTTGGGAGTGGAGTCTTTTGGGTTTTCCATATAAAGAATCATGTTATCTGCGAAGAGAGAGAGTTTGAATTCTTCATTGCCAATTTGGATACCTTTTATTTATTTTTGTTGTCTGATTGCTGTTGCTAGGACTTCTAATACTATGTTGAACAAGAGTGGTGAGAGTGGGCATCCTTGTCATGTTCCTGATCTCAACGGGAAGGCTGTGAGCTTTTTCCCATTGAGGATGATATTTGCTGTGCATCTTTCATAGATAGATTTTATGAAGTTCAGGAATGTTGCCTCTATCCCTATACTTTGAAGCGTTTTAATCAGGAATGGATGCTGGATTTTGTCAAATGCTTTTTCTGCATCAGTTGAGAGGACCATGTGGTTCTTCTCTCTTCTCTTATTGATTTGTTCTATCACATTGATTGATTTGCGAATGTTGAACCATTCTTGTAGCCCACCTGGTCATTGTGGATAATCTTTTTAATGTACTGTTGGATCCTGTTTGCTAGGATCTTGTTGAGAATCTTAGCATCCATATTCATCAGTGATATTGGTCTGAAATTCTCCTTTTTGGTAGGGTCTTTGCCTGGTTTGGGGATCAGGGTAATGCTGGCTTGATAGAGTCTGGAAGTTTTCCTTCTGCTTCAATTTTTTGAAACAGCTTCAGGAGAATAGGTGTTATTTCTTCTTTGAAAGTTTGATAGAATTCCCCGGGGAAATCATCAGGTCCTGGGCTCTTGTTTTTTGGGAGGCTTTTGAACACTGCTTCAATGTTGTTACTAGATATCGGTCTATTCAGGTTGTCAATTTCTTTCTGGTTCAATTTTGGGAGTTTATAGTTTTCCAGGAATGCATCCATTTCATCTAGGTTGCTTAACTTACTGGCATGTAACTGTTGGTAATTACTTCTGATGATTGTTTCTACTTCCTTGGTGTTAGTTGTGATCTCTCCCTTTTCATTCATAATTTTATTAATATGAACTTTCTCTCTTTCTTTTGGATTAGTGTGGCCAATGGTATATTGATCTTATTGATTCTTTCAAAAATCCAGATTCTAGTTTCATTGATATGTTCTACTGTATCTCTAGTTTCTACCTCATTGATCTCTGCTCTAATCTTGATTATTTCCCTTCTTGGGTGTGGAGTTGGTTTAATTTGCTGTTGATTCTCCAGTTCTTTAAGGTGTAGAGACAGCTGGTGTATTCTGGATTTTTCAATTTTTTTTTGAGGGAGGCTTGGATGGCTATGTATTTCCCCCTTAGGACCGCCTTTGCTGTATCCCATAGGTTTTGGACTGACGTGTCTTCATTCTCATTGGTTTCCATGAATCATTTAAGATTTTCTTTGATTTCCTGGTTGATCCAAGCATTCTTAAGCAAGGTGGTCTTTAGCCTCCAGGTGTTTGAGTTCCTTCCTAACTTTTCCTTGTGATAGAGCTCCAGTTTCAAAGCATTGTGATCTGATAATATGCAGGGAATAATCTCAGTCTTTTGGTATCAGTTGAGTCCTGATTTGTGATCCAGTATGTGATCTATTAGTTTTCCTATGTAGTTGGCTGTTCCCATATTGGGGGTATAGATATTTACAATTGTTAGATCACCTTGGTGGATAGTCCCTTTAAGACTTATGTAGTGTCCTTCTGTATCTCCGACTACAGTCTTTAGTTTAAAATCTAATTTATCTGATATGGGAATCACTACCCCGGCCTTCTTTTGAGGCCCACTGCCATGAAAGATGCTTCTCCATCCCTTTACTTTCAGTCTGGGTGTACCCTTAAGTTCGAAATGGGTCTCTTGTAGACAACATATGGAAGGATCCTGTCGTTTTATCCAATCTGCAACCCTGTGTCATTTTATGGGCACATTTAGGCCATTCACATTGAGAGTGATTATTGAGAGATACGTTTTTATTGACATCGTGTTACCTTTGAAGTCTTTCTTTCTGTAGATTGTCTCTATATTTCTGTTCAATGCTATTCTTGGGATTTTTCCTCTTTTATAGAACCCCCCTTAATATTTCCTGCAGTGTCGGCTTGGTGGTCTCATACTCTTTTAAGCCTTGCCAGTCTTGGAAACTCTTTATCTCTCCATCCATTTTGAATGTCAGTCTTGCTGGATAAAGTATTCTTGGCTGCATGTTCTTCTCATTTAGTGCCCTGAATATATCTTGCCAGCCCTTTCTGGCTTGCCAGGTCTTTGGGACAGGTCTGACATTTTCTGAAGTGCTTTGCTCTGTATGTAAGGAGCTTCTTTGTCCTAGCTGCCTCCAAGAGAGTTTCTCTATGATTATAATTCCTCATTCTTACTATCAGGTGTCTTGAGGACTTTTGAGAATCTATAATCTTGGGGGGAAACCGTTCTGCCTCTAGTACATGAACGCTGGTTCCATTCATAAGATTGGGAAAATTTTCTTGAAGAACTTGTTCCACTATATCTTCTAGACTTCTTTCTTTCTCCTCCCTTCAGGGATTCCAATAATTCTGATGTTGGAACATTTCATGTCATCATTTATTTCCCTAATTCTGATTTTGTGGCTTCTAAACTGTTTGTTCCAGGCTTCCTCTTAATCCTTTCTCTCTATCTGTTTGTCCTCCAGATCACTAATTCTATCTTCTTTCTCAGTTACCCTAGATTTTAGGGAATTTAGATTGGAACTCATTGAGAGCATTATGAACATCATCCCTGGTGGCTTTCAGTTCTGCCCTAACATTGTGAACATCATCCCTGGTCACTTTCAGTTCTGCCCTAATCAATTCTGTTTTGTCATCCAAGGCTTTCTCCTACCTAGCTATTGCCTGGATAATGGTTAGCCTGAATTCCCTTTCCGACATATTGTCTATGTCGATAGCCATTAGTTCTGTTGCAGAAGGCCCATCCTCTGAATTTTTCTTCTGTTGGGCATTCCTCCTCCTAGTCATTTTGGTGAGAGATGGCTGATGTAGCTGGATGTATTGACCATGGTGCAGTCAAGGTGCACCCTGGAATGCTTCTGAGCAATCAAGAGTCCCCACCCAAATGAAAGAAAAAAGAAAGAGATAAAAAAGAAAAAAAAATAGAGAGAGAGAGAGAGAGAGGAAAAATAAGAAAGATAAAAGGGAAGGCTAAACCCAAATGAGCCCCAAGGTAAGATTTATGAAGTATACAAACAAAAATAGACAAACAAAAAGACTGATAAACGTATATGCCAAGAGAAAAAAATATATATGCAAAACAAAGAAACAAAAAATGAACCTCGTCAAAAAGAGCCCCAAGTATCAGATTTATATACTACCAGGACAAACACAAATACACAGAAACACTGGTGGAAGAAAAAGATGGGAGAGTGGTTATAAATTCTCAGTGTGGGCGAGGAAGGTTATTTTGATTCTTCCTGGATATACCTTGATATATTTTGTTAAAGGACTCAACTTTCCTAAGATCACAGGGGATTAAACATTTGTTTACCTATAGGGGTAGCATTGATTGGGGAAAGGGGATTACTTTGAAGTTTAACTCTATATGAATATTAATAAATAAAAATAAAAAAAAGAATGAACTAAAACTAAACTAAACTAAAATTTTAAAAAATTAAAAAAATAGAAAAGCAAAAGAAAAACACAGGTATATGTATCAAAAAGTTCAGTTTAAAAGGTTATTATGGAATTTGATGTACTGGACATCTCACTGTGATGGTAAATAGGCTAAAAACTTATCTATATAAGAAATAAAAAAATATTTAAAAATGAACCAGAATCATGGGAACGAATTAAAAATGAAAGTTGCATCTATGAAGTAGTGGTGGTTGTTCTCTTATCGTCTTTTTGTTTTTTTTTTTTTCTGGTTGGCTTTCTGGGGGAGGGGCCTGCCGCGTGGGTTTTCAGGCAGTGTTTCCTGAGTTAAGTCCTCCCACCCCCCTCAAGGGGGTGAGCTCTGAGGAAACCGGTTTTTCAGGCTTTTGTTCTCTGGAGGTTTTTATGTTTGTTTTTTGTTCGTTTGTTTTCTCTCCCCTTGGTGGCTCTTGATGGTTTTTGGAGGTTTAGAGGAAAGCAAACTGTACTCAGATCTCCCTCTCAGAGAGAAGCCTCAATCTGTTCCCCTCTGGGTGCTCCAGAGCACATAAGTTCCCCCTTGGCCGATGGCAGAGCACGTTCCCCAGTCATGGTCCCTGGGGTTGCAGGAAGTCCTGCTTGTACCCAAGACCACAACAGCTGCGCCTGTCTGGGCAGCTCCAGACTGCCAGAGAGGTTCCAAGCAGTGATCTCACACTGAGATTTTCCTGCTGGGTGGGCAGGGAGTACTCAGCCTTTCCAGATGGAGAGCTCCTGGTTGGCGCCTGCGCGCACCTCTCGCAGGGGAGTGGGTGGGGCGTGACTCATGCTCTGATAGCACAGTGCGGCACAGGCATGGGGGCTGCAAAAAGTCTGTGTTTCTGCCAGCTGGCAAGGCTCCCAGCCCCTCATGGGAGCCGCACCCCATGATCCCTCAGGCACACTCGCTCACAGCTCAGGGACCAAGACCTGGTTTCTTCACTGCACTCTCTCTGGTTAGCGCCAGGGGTGGCTTTCCTCAGTCCGGGGACTTAAGCCCCTGTCCCTAACCATCCCAATTCCCACAATTTCCCCCCACGATCTTTTGTTCTTTTTGAGTGCTTTCAACTAGACTTCAAGTTAATGCTGGTCCCCAGTCGCAGGGCACTCTCGTATTGGGGTATCACTTTCCAATGGGTTGCTTCTGGTGGCTCCCTCCCCCTTTTGTTTATCTTCTGATACCAGTCCGACATTCCCACTCCGCTTTACCTGTCCACTGGTGTCTTCTGCTCCCTTAGAGATCCATATATAATTGTAATCTCACTAATTTCATGGGTGATCAGAGTTCTTTGGTAGGTAATCAGCTCACTTTAGGGTACAGGTTGGAAAGGCGCCTCCTCCTAGTTCTCTGCCATCTTAATCCAGTCCCAATAGTTTATTTTGTTACTTTTATTTCCTTTGCTTCAGAAGACATATCTAGAAAGAAGTTGCTTTGGCCAATGTCAAGAAATTTAGCACCTGGGGCGCCTGGGTGGCTCAGTGGGTTAAGCCTCTGCCTTCGGCCTGGGTTATGATCTCAGCATCCTGGGATCGAGCCCTGCATCAGGCTCTCTGCTCAGCAAGGGAGCCTGCTTCTCCCTCTCTCTCTGCCTGCCTCTCTGCCTACTTGTGATCTCTCTCTGTCAAATAAATAAATGAAATCTTTAAAAAAAAAAAAGAAAGAAATTTAGCACCTATGTTCTAGAACTTCTATGGTTTCAGGTCTTATATTTAGGTTTTTTATTCATTTTGAATTTGTTTTTGTGTATGGTGTAAGAAAGTGGTCCTTTCTTTCTTTTGCATGTTGCTGTCTAATTTCCCCAACACCATTTGTTAAAAAGAGATTCTTTCTTCCCATTGGATATTATTTCCTGCTTTGTCAAAGATTAATTGACCATATAGTTGTGGGTTCATTTCTGGGTTTTCTATTCTGTTCCATTAATCTATGTGTCTATTTTTGTGCTAGTAATATCGTGTTTTGATTAGTACAGCTTTGTAACATAACTTAAAGACAGGATTTGTGATGTCTCCAGCTTTGGATTTCTTTTTCAAAATTGCTCTGGCTCATTGGGGACTTTTGATGTTCCATACAAATTTTAAAATTTAGAATTGTTTGTTCTAGTTCTGTGAAAAATGCTGTTGGTGTTTTCAAAAGAATTGCATTAAATGCGTAGACTGCTTTGGGTAGTATAGACATTTTAACAGTGTTTGTTCTTCAAACATTTTTCCATTTCTTTGTGTTGTCTTCAGTTTCTTTCATTGGTGCTTTTCATTTTTAGAGTACATATCTTTCACCACTTTGGTTAGGATTATTCCTAGGCATACTATTATTTTGTTGCCATTTTAAATGGGTTTTCTTAATTTGTCTTTCTGCTGTTTCATTATTGGTATATGGACATGTAATAGATTTCTGTACATTGATTTTGTATCCTGGGATTTTAGTGAATTCATTCATCAGTTCTAGCAGTTTTTGGTGGAGTCCTTCGAATTTTCTAAATATAATATCATAGCATCTGCAAATAGTGAATGTTTTATTTCTTCCTTATCAATTTAGATGTCATTTATTTATTTATTTATTTGTTTATTTATTTTTGGTTGTCTAATTTCTGTGACAGGGGTTCCAGTAATATGTTGAATAAAAATGGTTAGAAAGAATATCCTTGTCTTGTTCCTGACTTTAGGGGAAATTCTCTCAGGTTTTCCCCATACAGAATGGTGTTTGCTGTGGGTTTTTCATATATGGCCTTTATGATGTTGGGGTAGGTTCTTATAAACTAACTTTGTTTTTTGTTTGTTTGTTTCTTTGTTTTATTTTGTTTTATTGTGTTATGTTAGTCACCTTACAGTACATCATTAGTTTTTGATGTCATGTTCCATGATTCGTTGTTTGTGTATAACACCCAGTGCTCCATATAATCGCTGCCTTCCTTAATACACACCACCAGGCTCACCTGTACTGCCGCCCATTCCCTTCTAAAACCCTGTTTGTTTCCTGGAGTTCATAGTCTCTCATGGTTCATCTCCCACTCTGATTTCTCCCCCTTCGTTTTCCCCTTTTACTGATGTCTGTCATGAATGGATGTTGTACATTGTCAAATAATTTTTTCTGTATCTATTGAAATGATAATATGGTTCTTATCATTTCTCTTATTGATGTGATGTACCACGTTGATTAATTTATGAGTTTTGAACTATACTTGTAACCCAGAAATAAATCCCACTTGGTTGTGTTGAATGATTTTTTAAAATATATTTTTGAATTCTGTATGCTAGTATTATGTATGCTAGTATTTTGTTGAGGATTTTTGCATCTATGTTTATCAGGAATATTGGCCTGTAACATGACATAATATTTTCAAGTTTCACCCATGTTGTAGCATTTATCAGTACTTCTTGGTTTCTAATGCTTGAATAATATTCCATCATATAAAGACAGTATATTTTATTTCACCATTCATCTGTTGATGAACATTTAAGTTGTCTCTACATTTTGCTTATTATGAATGATGCTACTATAAATGTTCATGTGCAAGGTTTTAGGTGGACATATGTTTTCATGTCTCTTTGGTATATAACTAGAAATTGAACTGCTGGGTCAAATGGTAACTCTATGTTTACTATTTTAAAGAAATGCCAAACTATTTTCTGAAGTGGCTGCAATATTTTATATTCCCAAAATGAAATTCCTGGATTACATATCCAGGGATCAGTTTCAAAAAATAGATTGTAATTGATCATACATTTCCTAGTTACTCTGAACTCTGTACTTTGTTGTGCAGATTTCATGATATTCCAACATTATAATTCCCTTTTTTACAGGAAAGCTGATCCTGCTGGATAGCAGAAACTCCAGTGCCCCCAAGAATGTTGAGAATAGAAAAGATTATGACTTGAAGGAGTAAGAAATGATATATGATATTTTAGTTGATGTAGGGAGAGAAGAACTGACTTCTGACTTTTTAAAATTTTATAGTATACTGATATGGAACAGAGAAATAAATCATACCACAAAGGGTTCATTATAGCAGCATTTCATCAAAGCCAATGATTTTGTATGGTCTTTCTAGAATTAACCTAGCATTCCAACCCTTGCCTACTGGTCAGGTGGAGGTAAGATTGTTTAAAGGACAAAAGTTTAGTCCAAGAAGTGTGCAAAGAGTTTTACTACCAGAGATAAACACATGACTATTTGACTCCAGGTGTGGGGGGAGGCTTTCACAAGATTTTCCTGCTGAAATAGCATGAACAGGAGGACAAGAAGAGAAGTTACATATTGGGAAGTTTGTCAGTGACTGAACTGTCTTAACATACATTGTTATGGGGGTGCCTGGGAGGCTCAGTTGGTTGGGCATCTGCCTTCAGCTCAGGTCATGATCTCAGTGTCCTGGGACCAAGTCCCACATCTGAGCCTGCTTCTCCTTCTGTCCCTCCCCCTTTCTGTGCACTCTCTCTCTCTCTCTCTGTCTCAAATAAACAAAATCTTTTTAAATTTTTTAAATTTTATTTTTTATTATGTTCAGTTAGCCACTGTATAGTACATAATTAGTCCTTGATGCAATGTTCAGTGATTCATTAGGTAAGTATAACACCCAGTGATCATCACAGTACATGTCCTTTAAAAAATACATTGTTTATGGATTCAGGTATGTCCTCAGGGAAATTATTATATTCTTAGGACTTTTCCTTTCTCTCCTGGCTTACAGTATGGAAAGACAAAAGCCTTAATATTAAACCTTAAAATAGCTAAATAAAAGCCCTTTCAAGGGAATTATCACACCCAAAATTACACACACACATTTTTTTAAACTAGGCAAAGAAGTTTATTAATTTTGTTTCAAACTTTATTCCCAGGCTTCTTCAGCTTAATTAGCTGCAAAGAATGAATTGCGCATAAGCCAAAAACTGAAAAGAACTGCAGTGTCCAAGGGGCTTGGGTTTAAAAATAATAGAGATCTGGATTTTATCAGATCCATGAACAAGATTTTAAAAAGCAGTCATAAAATAGCAGCTCCTAGTAACTTCTTCAAGTTTTATCTTGTTCCAAAGTTGACTCAATTCAGTTTACTTCATTTGGAGGCTTCATCAAAATCCTCCACAAGATCTGGAACTTCATCATCATCCTTCTCTTTGGTAGCAAGTGGTGCTTTTCTGTCTGCAGATTACTAGGGCAGAGCTTCAGCCAGTCTTCTTAAACTAGTTGTACTGTCTGTATCTGGTTGGCTTAAGATATTTGGTAGCATTTCTGTTAGCTGCTTTGTCTCAGCATGGCTTGTAACAGTGAAAGTGTTTACTGCTAGGGATGTTGGAACTGTAGGGTTGTTAAAGTGGATCACTGTTCCTTGGTTTGTGAACATATTCAATACCAGAGATATTGTTTACCCCAAATTTCTTTAAGAAGGACTAAAGTTTTTGTTTTTGTTTTGTTTTGTTTTTATCATCTCTTGTACTTGTTTTATGAACCCCCTTCTTTTGATGAGCAGTTCTTTTCCCACCAATGCACACTTGTGCTTGAAGTTTGACGAGTTTCTCCTGGTTTATGATAGTTTCTTTCATCTTGTTGGCATGGGAATGGGACTACCTGTGGCACTAGGATTTGTGTTCAGGGGGTCTTAGGAGGACCAGCTGAGATAAGGTGCACACACATGGGGATATAAGATGGCAGCTAGAGGACACACACAAACATTTATAAATATGTGTTATACACACATACATATAAACATATATATTATGTTAATAATAAAAAGATAATGTTTAACCATAAGTAATTATTTATCAAAATACTCTGACTATATTTCTGCTTAAATTTTATTAATAAATCAGCAGTAAGTATACATGGGAGAAAACAACAACAACAACAACAACAACAACACCTGAGTGCACACAGTGAAAATCAGTTTCTCTCCGGGAATAAAAATAATAGAGATGGAGAAACTTTCTAGAAATCTCAGTTAAGGCCACTGACTCTCAGTGTAGAAACCCAATATAGAACCTTAATGTAGGCACTCACTGTAGGAAATATTTCACTCATGTGTCAGGGTTTTGGTTTCTGACTTACTGAGGGAAGTTGATTGGGCATGGATTCTCAAAGAACATTTTTTCTTTAGCAAAATCAGATTTAATTAATCAATTAATATAAGAAACTTAACCAGGGGTGATTCTATCTGTAAGTAAGAATGTTTAATGATATCTGGGAATATAGAATATTTCTGGTATTGTCAACTCTCTTAGTACTTCTCTAATGCAAAGTAAAAAGTTCCTTTTAAATTTCCCTAGGGTATTATAATTTTCACATTTATTAGTTGTTTACATATTAGTGTGAATGAAAGTGTGAGAGTTGGTGCTGATGAAAGGAGGGAGTTCCTTGGACAAAGCCTAATGGATAGAGATTGTGTACAACTAGTAGAAAAGAGGGGATTTGGGGACCCAAATACTTAACTCTACCTGTTTCAGATTTTACCTTTTTTGAACCCAGAACATTTTCTAAGGAAAAGTATTTCTAAATTTTATTGAAGATTGTTGACTTCTCTTTCTTGCCAACAAAATGAAAGTCATTTCACAAGTATTACTCTCCATGTGCAAACTGTGTCCTTGTCTACTTTACCTGATGCATTCCTAGGCCAGGTTTCTTTTTCAATCTGAATCAAATTGTCAAGCCTCTCCAGCTGGGTCATGAGTAGTTACAAGTTCCTTCTCTAGGAGATCATTATAAGATCCTAGTATTTATCTTAAACGGCTTGCAGAAATTTGCAAAGAAGCCTTTAAAACCCTCTAGGACTTATTTACATCTCAATCATTTTTAACCATGAGGCAAAAGTTCTTTTCTCCAGATGTTTAAGGTTTACGTTTTATGGGGCAGCAGCTTCTCTGAAATATATTTACCTTATTCTAAAAATAGAGCACAAATGTTCTTCTCTTCATACTTTCTGGCTTTAGACTGCTTTATACTGCTGGGACATAATCAATGGAGCATCAGTGGATTGTCCTGGTTTCATAAAGGACTTTCATAAAGTCCTGCTTTCATAAAGGACTGAATAAGGAACAAAACATTTGTTTTCCTTGTGTAGACACTGAAGTTAACATGCATGATTTAATGAATGTGTTTTTGCTTTTCCAAGAGAGATACCAAGCAGTACTATATATTTGAGTGGTATTTCCTTAGAAGTTCAAAAGTTTTGAAATGTAGAGATTTTATTTTGGGGTTGGGGGAGGGAAAAGGGTGACATTTGAGGAATCAAGAGAAATGGAAAAGTGTTTTGTTATAAAGTTTTACTGTTTTTTAACTTTTTTTTCTGACTGTATCTGCCATGAAGTTTTCTTATAAATGTGATTCCTTCATAATCTGTTTAAAAAACAACAAATACATCACTCAGAGGAATATTTAAGGAACCATGAAGAAGAAAAAAAAAACTCATTGGTTTAATGGAATGCTGTCAAGTCAAATCAGCATCATGAACAACACTGGGGCAGAAATGATACTTTTGCACTGACATGTTAGAGAAAAGTACATGCATTATTTAGAAAACTCAGAAATCTGTCAGCTGTATGATTGCCAAGTTAGCAGAAGCAGGAGATTGCTGCTGAAGTTGAAAGAAATGCGTAGGCACAGATCCATACTGTGACCTTTCATGTTCTACACCCACCATGAATAGCTATTATGCGGTCAGCATTTTTAGTTTTTCTCTTTTAAATTTTCAAGTGCTTCAAAAGGCAAAGGAAGTAGGTCTTTTATTCTAAATAAGCAAAATGTCTAGGCTATTATTTTAGTGTTAAAGATGACAAGACCAAAGAAAGACTGTTCTTCATCTTTGTGAGTGCTGTGCAGGTTTCCCAGGAGTGTTTTGGGGTGTTAAGATATGTATTATTTTTACACATTTATCCAATGAACAAAGTATTTTCTTAATCATTTTCTTTTTGGCAAACAGGAGAAAACACTTCATTTAAGTGCTTTAACTACAATAGCATACCATTTATAATCATGGAAAAATTTATTCTCTACTAATATAAAAATGATATATACATATCAGCATTTTAATTATTTTAAAATATATATTGCCAAAATATAACTATTGACATCCTCATGCCTTCATGATACTCTTGTGAGGCAAGTAAGAAGCCAATACTCTTCCTATTGTTATAGAAAAGAAAGGTACAAACAAATCCAGTGCCTTCCTTAAAGTTACACAATTTAATAATAGTAGAAAATTAGTAGTAATAGAAACAAAACTTTTATGCCTTCAGTCTAGTGATCCTAGTGTTTTCTATGCTATGGTTATACCCTGAATTTTCTCTGTAAATCCCTGTGCACTTATAAGTTTAATTGTCTCTGTATCAGAACATTTAATAAAGATCTTCTATTCCATATTAGCTTAATAAAATCTTCTATTTTAACAAAATAGTTTCTATTCTATGTTAGCTGCTAATTTATAGTCAATGAAGGAAAAATCACATAACTAGATAACTGGGAATAATGGCAAGAATTGGAAATAAGGTTTTTTGTATCACTATATTTTGAAAAAGTCTCAAGATAGGTTGTAAAAGTTGAATTCCTACTGAGGTGGTCCAATTTAAAATTGCACCTTACTTTGGTAAAAAATCATAAAATTTTGATATTACCACTGGAAATAATGTATAGGAGTAATTTTAAAAAATATTTATTTGAGGGGGGACAAAGGGAGAGAGAGAGAGAGACTCTCAAACAGATTCTGCACCAAATGCAGAGTCCAACATGGGGCTTGGTCTCATAAACCTGAGACTGTGACCTAAGCTGAAACCAAATGTCAGATGCTTAACTGACTGAGCCACCCAGGCACCCCATGAGTAATTTGTAAAACACCCCTGATTTCTGGGTCTCTATTCTTTCTATGGAGAAAGATGTGCATACTTTGGCATATGGACGGTTAAACTTTCTTTTTGTAAATTCTTGTGGGTTTGTTTTCCATAGGGGACTCCTTAGGTAGGAGTATCGATTTACAAGTTTTTAAATTTTCATAAAACTCATAATTATTACCATTATCTGGAAGTCCTATTGACAAAATGACAGAAAGTGAAACACTCAAGGAGCTCAACTGATATTTTCAGTTGACCTGTGGAATGGTCTAAATCACCACTTGTGCCTAGCTTCTGTTTCTTAATGATGTTTCTAACTCTATCCTCTCCTTTTCCTCTTCACCATCCTCTTTTTACTGCATTTATGAGCTGTGTCTACTTTTGGAATTAACTGCTGGATATATTAATAGAATTTCATATACTGTAATAATGTTTCTGGAAGTGTGAGACAGAGAAAGAGAGAAAAAAGAGAAAATGAAGAGAGACATGTGCCTCCTAGCCAAAATCTTCCTATTTCTGATTATTTCCCATCTTGGATGTTATCAATATCCATTACAATTATTTATGAAATGCATTTGGTACATGCTTCAATTTATAAAGTATTTGTGTGGATTGTAGATAACTAGATTACATTTGATCAGGCTGAATCCTTTCCTTCAAGCAAGAAAAAAGAACTGTCAGGATGGTTTGGAAAGGAGAAAAAAATAAGAAGATGCATTTGAAACTAAGTTACAAGGTTGCAGAATAAGCCAAATGATTATTGGATGTTAGAAGATCTGGGTGCTAGAAACATGTCTGCCAAGAAGCAATTCTCTTCCTGTAGCTAACCCTCTGTTTCTTTTTACATACCAAAATAAGAAGTGGATGACATTTAAGGTCAGTAACAGCTATGGTAATTCTACCTTTGTGTATAAGGTAACTGGTTATTTCGGCACTTTAATTTCAGAAGGGAGCAAGAGAAGTGTTCTATACATATGTAAGAGTGGCCATCTAGGTCCGAGACTACGTATAAGTAAATTTTGGAAAACTAATAATCCAGATACTGGTTCATTGTCAACCCTCTGCTTCTTTTCTAGAGTTCTAGTTTAACTAGAATACACTTACTAATACACATTAGATAGTGCTGAAATGCTATATATATGCATCTCAACAGCACATGGCAAAAAAAAAAAAAAATAGCCCTGGTCCAAAGGCCCCCCCACAATAAAATGGTAAAATCATTAATATATGGTGGAAGGTGAATTGGGCTTATCATTGTTCTTGAAAGAGTTAAAACTGAAAGGAGATTTCTCTCTCCTATACTTATAGAGCAAGATCAATTATATTTATCTTCCTTCAGTTTAGAAAAGCTCTGGTCTCCATGAACTGTATGGCTTAACATACTATGAATAGCAAAACATTAAAAGTCTCTTTGGACTATCTAAACAGACTTTCCATAAGAAAAGCTGTAACTAAATACAATGCTATTGATTGTGTACTTCGGTCATTCATCAATACTTCGTTCAGGATATAGTCCTCCTTGAAGCATTAATGAATGGTGTGCATTCACTAAAAGAAAATATGTATCTCTTAGTTTGCATTTAAACCATTTAGGCATACTGTATGATCTACTTTACTTTATTGATTTAGTTTATAACCTTTCTTGCATTCTAAAAACTGGCACTGCATTTTAATAGCAGGGAAAAAAAAACTTTGTCTCATTGAATCAAAATTACCTACTTGCAAGTAATCCATTTTCGTATGTAAGTCTTGTTGTACCTAATTTACTTAGAAGTATTTAGAACAATTCTGTGTAGAATGCAAGGACATACCTCCAGGCAACTGCCAAGTAAAAGGGAAGGAACCTTTCCATTTCTTGTTATTTTTACTATCAGAACTAAATGCAGTGGAAGAAAAACTAATGACAAATGCAAGTAACACAGTTACACTATTTAGAATGAAGCATTTTTACATGTCTATCACCTTGTTGATCTTCTACAAATTTATGGTGTCTGAGTACAGAGGTCTAAATATTCAAAGCTTGAAAAGCAGAGGTGGAAGATGAACTAATCTTTAGTTTTTGTCTATCATCTTATGGCAGCACTAATAGAAATGTATTTTCTTTAATGACTCTGAAATCCTGTTTGTAATTAGATGTGGGAATTGGTCTTACTTTGTAACAGATGATACTGGAATAATAATATGAGAGATGTTACACTGAGACCACTATTTTCCTAAATCTATATCATTTTTCATTTTATTGACAGGAGATGTGTGTAAGAACAAAGAAATTGATTTTTAAAAGAAGGAAAATAAGATCTAATAAAAACTTCCAATCCAAATATTTTAGTGTTACTTTCAATATTCTGACTTGAGTGGCAGAAGGATAGAACATGTACCTTCTGTTTAATTTTAGGAAACAAAGGTTTTAGATTTGTTGCTTTGTTCCTGATAACGATCTTTGAATGTTATTACAAAGACTAAATTAAGAAGTTTAACTAAGTGCCAGAGATCATATTACTGAAGTATGTATTATACATTAGTACAATCATGCAAAATAATATTCTCTTTTAAAGAAAAGTTTTATCTTCACAAACCAAAGAATTTGAAGACTAGACAGACTGAGTGCAATAGCTATTCTGTACATCATATTCTTCATTGTCAGTAAATGCTACTGTCACAAATCATTCTGGTCACTAAAGATTTAATAATTTTTGTAGGTCTTAGATCTTTTTCCTTTTAATGCTAATGGACTCCAGGAGCCACAAAAAGTCTTACAAAGAAATGTGTTATGGATAGGTTTCATCTTCCCTTCAAAACATATGTATTACTGACATTTATAGTAGTAAGAATGCTTGAACACATTCTTGGATATTTTGATTGTACATACTCAATAGTATATAATGATCAATTCAGTTGTTACTGCATTCCTTTGCTTTCTAATTCATGTATTGGACTCTTAGTAGATCCATGACTTGGCAAAAGAGAAAAACATATTGTGAGGGACTTCCTTGAAAGCTCAAGTTTGTTTAGCAGTTTGGCTCACAAAGCAGTTTCTCACCTATTTATTTCCTTTGATAATCATAAAAATTCTGCAAGGTAAGTAGAACAGGTATTATTACATTCCTGGGAGTTGAAGAAACTAAAGCCCAAAGAGGCTCAGCAATTTGGCTAAGTTCAAATAGATAGTATATAGTCAAATAAAATACTTAAACTCCAAAGCCAACATTCTTCCATGAGAAAATAACTCATGGTGAAGAAATTAAAGTGATAACACATATTGTTTCATCAATATACAGGTTAATAGATTTTGGTGACTTCATAATGGGTAGGAACACAATGCAATGAGAAAAGAAATTTCCCCAAACAGTGGGTTCATGACTCTGCTCACATTTGCAAAGCAAAGTAGATTTCAATTTGATAATGGTGAACAGAATCTTTATTTGTTATGATAACTAGCATTTTCTTTGATGAAACATTAGACCATTACTGAGTTTCCTACTCCTTCTTTGCAAAAAAAAAAAAAAAAACAAAAAAAAAAAAAAAAAAAAAAAAAAAACAAAAAAACAAACAAAAACAAAAACAAAAAAAAACAAAGATCATATCAGTGGCAAAGCAACAATTATAAAATCCTTGTTTAAGATTAAAAACAAAGGATATGTTATACACTAACAATGAAAATACAGAAAGGGAAATTAGAGAATTGATTCCATTTACTATAGCACCAAGAACCATAAGATACCTGGGAATAAACCTAACCAAAAAGATAAAGGATCTGTACTTGAGGAACTACAGAACACTCATGAAAGATATTGAAGAAGACACAAAAAGATGGAAGACCATTCCATGCTCTTGGATCAGAAGAATAAACATTGTTAAAATGTCTATACTGCCTAGAGCAATCTATACTTTTAATGACATTCAGATAAAAAATTCCACCGGTATTTTTCAAAGAGCTGGAGCAAATAATCCTAAACCTTGTACTTCTTGTAACTCACTTAGCCCAAAATAGTTTACTCATTTTCCTTTTATAAAACAAACAAAACAAAACAAAACAACAACAAAATAAACAACAAAGGATATGCAGTTTACCTCCCTTCCTGTAATATATTATAAATACCAACACACACACACACACACACGTATGTGTGTATATATATATATATATATATATATATATATATATATACACACACACATATACATATATATATGGTAATCATTAGATTTTCTTTTTCTACTTTTTGTTAAGATTTTATTTATTTATTTGACAGAGAGAAAGAGAGAGAGAGAGAGAGAGAGAGAAGAGCAGGGGGAGCTCACCAAGCAGGGAGCCCAATGCAGGGCTCAATTCCAGGACCCTGGAATCACGACTTGAGCAGAAGGCAGATACTTAACGACTGAACCACCCAGGCGCCCCCTTTTTCTGATTCTTAAAAACAATGTCTTTGTTATCAGCAAGTGTAATTCACTAGCAATAAGAGCTAATGAAATGACCTATTTGAGTTCAAATGTACAAACTAAATCTAGAGATTCTATCTGCTTCATTATGAAATACTGGAAAGCTCCTTATACTTATGCAGCAATGTGATAATTGTCTAGTTTTCCTGTTTATATTCATTAGCCTAGAATAGTCTCATACATAAATTTGTGATGATAAATATGTAAAGGATAGATCAATTGTATCAACTTTGACAATTGCTTATGGAACATAGTTGGTAGTCAATAAATATTTACTGGATGCTGATTATGTGGTATGCCATTTCATTATATATATATTACTGAAAGTTTTATGGATTACTATACTGTAGGACATACTGTAATTCTAGCTCTGTTGTCAATAGAAACAAAGAACCACATTCCCCTGCAATGTCCAAAATAAACACATAAATGGAAATTTTATAACCAACAGGGCTTTGTCTTCTAAATAGCATACAGGAAAGTATGCTTATAGATAAAATAGTTAAAATGAACAATTCTGTAGTAAGTTTTCACTTAGAAATTTCAAAGGAAAACATTAACTTTGTTACTGTGATTAACTATTCCAAGAAAAGTCAATCAGTCTATTACAGTAGTTCTTAACAATGGATTATTTTGGGTAACTTCTAATTTAAAAGATAGGATTTGTCTTAGTGATGGAGCATTATTAGTACAGGGAAATTCAGGTATTAGGCATGACAGGTAATATAAAAAAGTGATCATAGAGAATTTGAAGAAAATTTTTAAAAAAGCTGAAAGTACTAGAATATAAGATCTATACTTTCTATTTTTCATGTCTGTATTTAAGTTATAGTTAACAGTGTGATATTATTTTCAGTAGTAGAATTTAGTGATTCTTCACTTAAATAAAACACCTAGTGCTCATCACAACTACCCTCCTTAATACAGATCACACATTTAGCTCATACCCCCTGCCCACCTCCCTACCAACAACCCTCTGTTTTCTACACTTAAGAGTCTCTTTTATAGTTTGCCTCCCTTTATTTTTTTCCCTTTCGCTTATGTTCATCTGTTTGTTTCTTAAATTCCACATATGAGTGAAATCATATGGTATTTGTCTTTCTCTGACTGACTTAACTTCACTTATCGTAATACACTCTAGCTCCATCCATGTCACTGTAAATGGCAAGATTTCATTCTTTTTGTTGTCTGAATAATACTCCATTGTATATGTATAATACTTATTTATCCATTCATCTATCAATAGGAACTTCTGTTCTTTCCATAATATGGCTATTGCTGGTAATACTGCTATTAAATATCAGTATTTTTGTATCCTTTGGGTAAATACCTACTAGTACAATTCCTGGGTCATGGCGTAGTACTCTTTTTAACTTTTTGAAGAATCTCCATACTATTTTACAGAGTGGCTGTACCACTTTGCATTCCTACAAATGGTACAATAGGTTTCCCTTTTCTCCACATCCTCACCACCACCTGTTGTTTCTTGTGTTGTTGATTTTAGCCTTTCTAATAGGTGTGAGGTGATATGTCATTGTAGTTTTGATTTCTGTTTCACTGATAATGAGTGATGTTGATCATCTATTCATGTGTCAGTTGGCCACCTGTATGTCTTCTTTGGAAAAATATATATCCATGGCTTCTGCCCATTTTTTATTGAATTATTTATTGTATGGGTGTTGAATTTTGTAAGTACTTTATATGTTTTGGATCCTAACACTTTATCAAATATGTCATTTGTGATTTTTTTCTCCAATTCCTTAGGTTACCTTTCAGTGTCCTTTTTTTTTTTAAATTTAATTTTGTTTTTTTTCAGTGTTCCAAGATTGTTTATGTACCACACCCAGTGCTCCATGTGATACGTGCCCTCCCTAATACCCACCACCAGGCTCATCCATCCCTCCACCCCCTCCCCTCTAAAACCCTCAGTTTGTTTCTCAAAGTCCATGGTCTGTTATGGTTCATCTACCACTCTGATTTACCCCAATTCACTTTTCCTTTCCTTCTCCTAATGCCCTCCATGTTATTCCTTATGTTCCACAAGTAAGTGAAACCATATGATAATTGACTTCCTCTGCTTGACTTATTTCACTCAGCATAATCTCCTCCATTCCCTTCCATGTTGATACAAAAGCTGGGTATTCATCCTTTCTGATGGCTGAGTAATATTTCGTTGTATATATGGACCATATCTTCTTTATTCATTGATCTGTTGACAGGCATTTTGCCCTTTCCACATTTTGTTGTCTGTGATCATTGCTGCTATGAACATTGGGGTACAGATGGCCCTCTTTTCACAACATCTGTATCTTTGTGGTAAATACCCACTAGTGCAGTTGCAGAGTCATAGGGTAGCTTTATTTTTAATTTTTTGAGGAATCTCCACATTGTTTTCCAATGTGACTGCACCAACTTGCATTCCCACCAAAAGTGTAAGAGGGTTCTCCTTTCTCCACATCCTCTCCAACATTTGTTTTCTTCCCGCCTTGTTAATCTTTGCCGTTCTAACTGGTGAATGGTGGTATCTCAATGTGGTTTTGATTTGAATTTCCCTGATGGTTAATGATGAAAATTTTTTATGTGTCTGCTAACCATTTGTATGTCTTCATTGGAGAAGTGTCTGTTCATGTCTTCTGCTCATTTATTTATTTATTTATTTTTTGGACATGATTATCTGTTTTTTAGGTGTTGAGTTTGAGAGTTCTTTATAGATCTTGGATATCAGCCCTTTGTCTGTAGTGTCATTTGCAAATATCTTCTCCCATTCTGTGGGTTGCCTCTTTGTTTGGTTGACTATTTCCTTTGCTGTGCAGAAGCTTTTGATATTGATGAAGTCCCAAAAGCTTATTTTTGCTTTTGTTTCCTTTGCTTTTGGAGACGTGTCTTGAAAGAAGTTGCTGTGGCCAATGTCAAAGAGGTTCCTGCCTATGTTCTCCTCTAGGATTTTGATGGATTCTTGTCTCACAATGAGGCCTTTCATCCATTTTGAGTTTATCTTTGTGTATGGAAAGAGAGAATGGTCGAGTTTCATTCTTCTGTACATAGCTGTCCAATTTTCCAGCACCATTTATTGAAAAGACTTTTTCCTTTGGATATTCTTTCCTGCTTTGTTGAAGATTATTTTGCCATAGAGTTATGGGTCCATATCTGGGCTCTCTATTCTGCTCCAATAGTCTATGTGTCTGTTTTTGTGCCAGTACCATGCTGTCTTGGTGATCACAGCTTTGTAATAAATGTTGAAATCAGACAACATGATACCCCCAGCTTTATTTTTCTTTTTCAACATTTCCTTAATGACTCAGGGTCTTTTCCGGTTCCATATAAATGTTAGGATTGTTTGTTCCAGCACTTCGAAAAATGCTGGTGGTATTTTCACTGGGATGGCATAGGAGGTCCTAAGGGGGAAATACATAGCCATCCAAGTCTCACTCAAAAAAATTGAAAAATCCTGAATACACCAACTCCCTTTACACCTTAAGGAACTGGAGAATCAAGAACAAATTAAACCAACCCCATAAACAAGAAGGGAAATAAATTAAGATTAGAGCAGAGATCAATAAGTTAGAAACCTGAGATACAGTAGAACACATCAATGAAACTAGAAGCTAGTTCTTTGAAAGAATTAATAAGATTGATAAACCAGAATAAACCAAAAGAAAAGAGAAAGGACCCAAATTAGTAAAATTATGCATGAAAGGGGAGAGATCTTGATTAACACCAAGGAAATAGAAACAATCATAAGAAATTATTATCAACAGTTATATGCCAATACTTTAAGCAACGTAGAAGAAATGGATGCATTCCTGGAAACCTATAAACTTCCAAGACTGAAACAGGAAGAAATTGACAACCTGAGTAGACCAATATCTAGTAACGAGATTGAAGCAGTGATCAAAAACCTGCCCCAAAACCAGAGTCCCAGACCTGACGTATTCCCCGGGGGATTTTACCAAACATTCAAAGAGGAAATAATACCTATTCTCCTGAAGTTGTTTCAAAAAATAGAAACAGAAAGAAAACTTCCAGACCCTTTCTATGAAGCCAGCATTCCCTTGGTCCCCAAGCCTGGCAAAGATCCCACCAAAAAGGAGAATTTCAGACCAATATCCCTGATGAATATGGATGCCAAGATTCTCAACAAGATCCTAGCTAATAGGATCCAACAATAGTACATTAAATAATTATCCACCATGACTAGGTGGGATTTATTCCTGAGATGCACGGGTGGTTCAACATTTGAAAATCAATCAATGTGATAGAAAAAAAAAATCAATAAGAGAGAAAAGAACCCATGGTCCTCTCAATTGATGCAGAAAAAGCATTTAACAAACTACAGCATCTGTTCCTGATTAAAACTCTTCAGAGTATAGGGATAGAGGGAACATTACTCAACTTCATAAAATCCATCTATGAAAAACCCACAGCTAATATAATTTTCAATATGGAAAAGCTGAGAGACTTTCCACTCTCAGGTACATGACAAGGATGCTCACTCTCACCACTGATCAACATAGTACTGCAAGTCCTAGCAATAGCAGTCAGAAAACAAAAAGAAATAAATGATATTCAAATTGGAAAAGGAGAGGTCAAACTCTCTCTCTCTCTTTGCAGATGACATGATACTTTATATGGAAAACCCAAAAGACTCCACCCCCAAACTACTAGAACTCATATATCAATTCCGTAATGTGGCAGGATACAGAATCAATGCACAGAAATCAGTTACTTTCTTATACACTAACAAGGAAACTATAAAAGGGAAATTAGAGAATCACAGAACACTCATGAAAGGAACTGAAGAAGA
This sequence comes from Enhydra lutris kenyoni, assembly GCF_002288905.1. Lineage (NCBI taxonomy): Eukaryota > Metazoa > Chordata > Mammalia > Carnivora > Mustelidae > Enhydra > Enhydra lutris. Next base: position 1,266,706 of record NW_019154186.1, read on the forward strand.
CCCAAAATGATGGAAGACCATTTCATGTTCATGGGTTGGAAGAATAAACATTGTTAAAATGCCTATACTTCCCAGAGCAATCTATACTTTCATTTTTATTCTTTTTAAATTTTTATTTATTTATTTTTTAAATTTCTTTTCAGTGTTCCTGAATTCTTTGTTTATGCACCACGCCAAGTGCTCCATGCAATATGTGCCCTCCATAATACCCACCAGCAGGCTCATCCAACTTCCTACCCCCTCCCCTCCAAAACCCTCAGTTTGTTTCTCAGAGTCCACAGTCTCTCATGGTTTATCTCTCCCTCCAATTTCCCCCAACTCACTTCTCCTCTCCATCTCCCTATGTCCTCCGTGTTATTCCTTATGTTGCACAGATAAGCAAAACCATATGATAATCAACTCTCCCTGCTTGACTTATTTCACTTAGCAAAATCTCTTCCAATACCTTTAAGCTTTCTTAATTGTTGCCTTTGCTGTGCAAAATCTATTTTGATGGACTCCCAATAGTTCATTTTTGCTTTTGTTTCCCTGGCCTTCTACAATGTGTCTAGTAAGACATTGCCATAGCCCATGTCAAACAGGTTGCTGCCTCAAGGTTTTGATAGTTTCCTGTCTCACATTTAGGTCTTTCATCCATATTGAATTTAATTTATGCATTGTGTAAGAAAGTGGTCCAGTTTCATTCTTGTGGCTGCCCAGTTTTCCAAACACCATTTGTTAAAGAGACTATCTTTTCTCCATTGGATATTCCTTCCTGGTATGTCAGAGATTAGTTAACCATAGAGTTGTTGGTCAATTTCTGGACTTTCTGTTCTGTTCCATTAATCTGTGTATCTTTTTTTTTGTGCCAGTACTATACTGTCTTGATGACTACAGCTTTGTAATATACCTTGTTTGCCTCCAGATTTGTTTCTCTTTTTCAAGATTGCTTTGACTGTTTGGGGTCTTTTGTGGTTCCATACACATTTTATGATTATTTGTTATAGCTCTGTGAAAAATACTGGTAGTATTCTGATAGGGATTACATTAAATGTGTAGATTGCTTTGGGCAGTATAGCCATTTTAACAATATTCTTCCAATCCATGAGCATGGAAGGTTTCTCCATTTCTTTTTGTCATTTCCAATTTCTTTCATAAATATTCTGTAGTTTTTAAAGTACAGATCTTTTACCTCTGTAGTTAGATGTATTCCTAAGTATCCTATATGTTTTGGTGCAATTGTACATGGGATGGATTCCTTGAAATCTCTTTCTGCTGCTTCATTATAGGTGTGTAGAAATGCAACAGATTTCTGTATACTGACTTTGTATCCTGTGACATTGCTGAATTCATGTATCAGTTCTAACAATTTGTTGGTAGAGTACCATGTTATCTGTAAATAATTAAAATTTGAGGGGCTCATGGGTGGCTCTATTTGTTAAGTGACCAACTCTTGATTTCAGCTCAGGCCATGACCTCAGGATAGGGAGATCAAGCCCTGTGTCAGGCTTTGCACTCAATATGAAATCTACTTTGTTTCTTTCTCCCTCTCCTTCATTCCCTTTTGCTTGTGTGTTTTCTCTCTCTCTCTCTCTCTCTCTCTATCTCACTAATATAAATAATAAAGAAAGAAAGAAAGGAAGAAAGAAAAAAAGAAAATGGAAAGAAGGAAGGAAGGAAGGAAGGAAGGAAGGAAGGAAGGAAGGAAGGAAGGAAGGAAAAAAGAAACTTTGACTTCTTCCTTGCTGATTTGGATGCCTTTTATTTCTTTTTTGTTTGATTGCTGAGGCTCGGAATTCCAGTACTTTGTTAAATAGCATTGGTGAAAGTGGACATGCCTGTCTTCTTCTTGACCATAAAGGAGAAGCTCTCAATATTTCCCCAATAAGGATATTAGCTGTGGGTCTTTTGTATATGGCCTTTATGGTGTTGCATATATTCCCTCTATCCCTACTTGTTTGCGTTTTTATCAAGAATGGATGTTGTATGTTTTCAAATTCTTCTTCTACATCTATTGAGAGGATCATATGATTTTTATCCTTTCTTTTATTAATGTGATGTATCATATTGATTGATTTACAAATATTGAACCAGCCTTGCAGCCCAACAATAAATTAATTAATTATTTAATCATGGTGAATTAATCTTTTAATGTACTGTTGGATTTGATTTCCTAGTATTTTTTGATAATTTTTACATTTATATTCTTCCAGGATATTGGCCTGTACTTCTACTTTTTAGTGGGGCCTTTTCTGGTTTTGGAATCAAGATAATGCTGTTCTCTTAGAATGAGTTTGAAAGTTTTCTTTCTATTTGAGAAGAATAGGCAATAACCCTTTAAATTTTTGATAGAATTCCCCTGGAAATCCATCTGTCCCTGGGCTTTTGGTTGTTGGGAGGTTTGTGATTACTGATTCAATTTCTTTGCTGGTTATGGGTCCGCCTAATTTTTCTATGTGTTCCTGTTTCAGCTTTGGTAGTTTGTATGTTTCTAGGAATTTGTCCATTTCTTCCAGATTATCCAATTGGTGGACAAATAATTTTTCATAATATTCTCTTATAATTGTTAGTATTTCTGTGGTGTTGGTTGTGATCTCTCCTCTCTCTTTTGTGATTTTATTTATTTGTGTCCTTTCTCTCTCTCTCTCGATCTCTCTTTTTTTTTTTTTTGACAAGTCTAGCTACGGGTTAATCAATTTTATTAATTCTTTCAAAGAGCCACCTCCTAGTTTCACTGATCTGTTCTAGTGTTTTTATTTCTTTCTACATCTTTATTTCTGCTCTAATCTTTATTTCCCTCCTTTTGCTGGATTTAGGCTTCATTTGTTGTTCTTTTCCTAGCTCCTTTAAGTGTAAGGTTGCATTTTTGGAATTTTCTTGCTTCTTGAGGAAGGACTGTATTGCTATATCCTTCCTATTAGGACCACTTTTGCTGCATCCCAAAGGTTTTGTACCATTAGTTTTCATTTTAACTTGTGTCCATGTCTTTTTTTTTTTAAACATTTTTTAAATTTATTTTCAGCATAACAGTATTCATTGTTTTTGTACCACACCCAGTGCTCCATGCAATCCGTGCCCTCTCTAATACCCACCACCTGGTTCCCCCAACTTCCCACCCCCCACCTCTTCAAACCCCTCAGATTGTTTTTCAGAGTCCATAGTCTCTCATTGTTCACCTCCCCTTCCAATTTCCCCCAACTCCCTTCTCCTAACACCCCATGTCCTCCAGGCTATTTGTTATGCTCCACAAATAAGTGAAACCATATGATAATTGACTCTCTCTGCTTGACTTATTTCACTCGGCATAATCTCTCCCAGTCCCGTCCTTGTTGCTACAAAAGTTGGGTATTCACCCTTTCTGATGGAGGCATAATACTTCATAGTGTATAGGGACCACATCTTCCTTATCCATTCGTCCGTTGAAGGGCATTTTGGTTCTTTCCACAGTTTGGCGACCGTGGCCATTGCTGCCATAAACATTGGGGTACAGATGGCCCTTCTTTTCACTACATCTGTATCTTTGGGGTAAATACCCAGTAGTGCAATGGCAGGGTCATAGGGAAGCTCTATTTTTAATTTCTTGAGGAATCTCCACACTGTTCTCCAAAGTGGCTACACCAACTTGCATTCCCACCAACAGTATAAGAGAGTTCCCCTTTCTCCACATCCTCTCCAACACATGTTGTTTCCTGTCTTGCTAATTTTGGCAATTCTAACTGGTGTAAGGTGATATCTCAATGTGGTTTTAATTTGAATCTCCCTGATGGCTAGTGAGGATGAACATTTTTCATGTGTCTGATAGCCATTTGTATGTCTTCATTGGAGAAGTGTCCGTTCATATCTTCTGCCCATTTTTTGATATGATTATTTGTTTTGTGTGTGTTGAGTTTGAGGAGTTCTTTATAGATCCTGGATATCAATCATTTGTCTGTACTGTCATTTGCAAATATCTTCTCCCATTCCGTGGGTTGCCTCTTTGTTTTGTTGACTGTTTCCTTTGCTGTGCAGAAGCTTTTGATTTTGATGATTCTTTATATGGAAAACCCAAAAGACTCCACCCCCAAACTACTAGAACTCATACAACAATTCTGTAACATGGCAGGATACAAATTCAATCTACAGAAATCAGTGGCTTTCTTATACACTAACAATGAAAATACAGAAAGGGAAATTAGAGAATCGATTCCATTTACTATAGGACCAAGAACCATAAGATACCTGGGAATAAGCCTAACCAAAGAGGTAAAGGATCTGTACTCAAGGAACTACAGAACACTCATGAAAGAAATTGAAGACACAAAAAGATGGAAGCCAATCCATGCTCTTGGATCGGAAGAATAAACATTGTTAAAATGTCTATACTGCCTAGAGCAATCTATACTTTTAATGCCATTCCAATCAAAATTCCACCGGTATTCTTCAAAGAGCTGGAGCAAATAATCCAAAAAATTGTATGGAACCAGAAGAGACCCTGAATCACTAAGGAAATGTTGAAAAACAAAAATAAAACTGGGGGTATCACGTTACCTGATTTCAAGCTTTACTACAAAGCTGTGATCACCAAGACAGCATGGTACTGGCATAAAAACAGACACATAGACCAGTGGAACAGAGTAGAGAGCCCAGATATGGACCCTCAACTCTATGGTCAGTTAATCTTTGACAAAACAGGAAAAAATATACAGTGGAAAAAAGACAGTCTCTTCAATAAATGGTACTGGGAAAACTGGGCAGCTATATGTAGAAGAATGAAACTCGACCATTCTCTTACACCGTACACAAAGATAAACTCAAAATGGATAAAAGACCTCAACGTGAGACAGGAATCCATCAGAATCCTAGAGGAGAACATAGGCAGTAACCTCTTCGATATCAGCCACAGCAACTTCTTTCAAAATATGTCTCCAAAGGCAAAGGAAACAAAAGCCAAAATAAACTTTTGGGACTTCATCAAAATCAAAAGTGTCCATGTCTTTTTAAAATTTCTTCTTTACTTCCTGGTTAACCCACTCATTCTTTAGTAAGATGTTCCCTACCCTCCATGTATTTGTGGTCTTTCCAAATTTTTTTTCTCGTGCCTGACTTCATATTCATAACATTGTGATTGGAAACATGCATGTCATGATCTCAATCTTTTTTTATATCTTGAGGCCTGATTTGTGACCCAATATGTGATCTATTCTGGATAATGTGCACTCTGAAATAATATGTGTTCTGCCACTTTAGGATGAAGTATTCTTAACACATCTGTTAAGACTATCTGGTCAAGCATGTGATTCCAAGCGCTTGTTTCCTTGTTGATTTTCTTTTTAGATGATCTGTCCATTGAAGTATGTGTGATGTTAAAGACCTACTATTATTGTATTGTTATCAATGAATTTCTTTATGTTTGTTATTAGTTTTATATATTTGGGTGCTCCCAAGTTGGGAGCATACACATTTACAATGGTTAGATCTTGTTGGATATATCCCTTTATTTTGATATAGTGCCCTTCTTCATCTCCTATTACAGTCTTTGATTTAAAATCTAGTTTTTCTGACATAAGTATTGGTACTTCAGGTTTCTTTTGAGGTCCATTTGCATGATAATGGTTCTCCATTCCCTCACTTGCAATCTCTTGGTGTCTTTGGGTCTAATATGGGTCTATTGTAGCATATAGATTGTTCTCTTTTTTTCCCCATTCTGATACCCTATATCTTTTGATTGGAAGATTTAGTTTATTTACTCTCAGAGTGATTGTTGATAGATATGAATTTATTGCCACTGTATTACCTGTAAAGTTGGTTTTTCTGGAGATTTTCTCTGTTTTTTTCTTGTCCTTGTTGCTTTTGGTCTTTATCAAGCAAAGGGCTACCTTTAATATTTCTTGACGTTTTGCTTTAATATTCATGAACTTCTTCAGATTTTGTTTGTCTGGGAAATTCCTTATCTCTTTTTCTATTATGAATGACAGCCTTGTTGGAGAGAATATTCTTGCCTGCATATTTTCCCCATTCAGCGTGTTGAATATATCATGCCACTTTCTTCTTGCCTGCCAAGTTTCTGTGGAGAGATCTACTGGTAATTTAATTGTGTTCCCTTGTAATTTAGGTATGTCTTTTCTTTTGCTGCTTTTAGGAGTTTTTCCTTATCTCTGTATTTTGCAGGTTTTACTATGATATTCTTGATGTTGTCCTGTTTTCTTGATTTTGATGGGAGTTCTCTCTTCCTCCTGGATTGGAACATTTGTTTCCTTCCCCAGATTAGGGAAATTTTTTGCTACAATTAGTTCAACTAAACCTTCTACTTCTTTTTCCCTCTCTTCTACTTTTGAGATTCCTATGATCTAAATGCTATTAATCTTTATGGAGTCATTGTCTTCTCTAAGTCTACATTCATGATCTAATATTTTTCTTTCCCTCTTCTTTTCAGTATTTTGCATAATCTTATAATCTATATCAGTTATTCATTTCTCTTCTCCTTCCATCCTTATGGTCATTACATCTAGTCAGTTTCACCTTAGTTATAGCATTTTTTCTTTTATCCTGAATAATTTTTAGGTCTTTTATCTATATAGTATGGGACTTCTTGGTGTCTCCTATGCTTTTCTCAAGCCCAGTTAGTAATCTTAAGATTGCTGATTTAAATTCTGGATCACAAATATTATATCTGTTTTAATTAGAACCCTGGTGATGACCTTTTCTTGGTCTTTCCTTTGGGATGATTCCTCCATCTTGACATTTTGTCTAGGTTTCTGTCTTATCTCTGTGTTAGGAAAGCATGTTATGTTTCATGCTCCTGAGAGTAATGACTTTTTTAAGAAGAGGCCAAATATTGTCCAGGGCCCAGTGCTTCAAGAAGTGTCTCTGGTGTATGCTGTGTGCACTCTGCTGCTGTTTTACTGTGGTCAGTAGACTTCATGTGTGCAGGGTGTTTGTGCTGTTTTTCTAGAATAGGGGCTTGTTGCTCTGGTTCTCACACTTGTTCTAGAAAGAAACACCTGCAGTACACAGATGGGGCAACCTCCACTGTTCTGTTCTGGTGCTGTTCTGCTCACTGAAGTCAGTCTGTGCTAATGGGTGGGAGAGAAAAATCGCACCAGCCCTCTCCCTCATCTTTTGCTTTTGTCCACTGTCCAGAAAACCCTCATAGAAGATTAAATAAACTTTACTCATGTTTCCCACATACATCTTAGATCCCTGCCTTCACCCTTTTTATGTCTGGGCCATCTGCCCACCTTGCATCACTGTACAGCTGTGTTTTATCTCAGAAACACAGACTGAGTTTCAAAACGCCAAGTTTTAGGGACCTGGTGCAGTGAGGATCCATGCTGGCCTTCTAGGAGAGGTACTTGCCACACTGGGGCTGGTGCCAGTTTATTCCAGAAGGGCAGTTGCACCAATGTGCAGGAGTTGATTTTAGAGTAAAGCATAGCAAAATGCCTGAGTGCAGGTTAGCAGCCCTCATCAGGTGTCTCTACTCCTAAACTTAAGGGGTGGGGTAGCACAATGGCGCCCATCCACTCTTTTTTTCCTGAGATGCAATACTATCTTTCCCAAATACACACATAGAAGGGGGAACTGTCTCTCCCAGTACCTCCCTGAGGAGTCTCTAATGACAACATCTGCTCCTGGGCCTCTGCTCTCCTCCACAGGGGCAATGCTGTGCCTACAAGGCTCAATGCCAGCCATGGTGCAGACTTCTAAGACTCCAGTTTTTGTGGTCTGCTGCCCATAAAAACTCATGATAATCAACCTCTCTTGTTTTCCCAGTCAATGGCTTTGGGGAATTGTCTCTCCTGTGCGATCCCCTGTGCAAATCCCCTGTGCACTGCTCTTTCTCTCACTCTCTCTGTCTCTTTTTCTTTCTTGCCTCTTTCTGTGACCAGGGCTTCCTCCCATCTGCAGCATCTGAGATCCTTTTCTCCCCCAAATCACATCTCCACATCTACTATCTTTAATGATATGATCTCTTCTCTCCCTCTAATTGTGAAGTTCATTCTGTCAGTCCTAAGATCAATTTATTGGCTGTTCAGAACAATTTGATATTTACCTAGCTGTGTTCAAGTGATGATGCAAGAATAGGGTCTACCATCTTAACTCTTCTTTTTGAGTATAAGATATTTTGATATGTTGCTAATAGTTTTTGATATCATGTGTTGGGATAAATGAAAGAGGGCAGTGGTGGGTGTTGGTTAGTAGATATAAAGCTAGAAGAAATTGAAACAACATAAACCAAGCCAATGAAAGCCTAGATATACCACAAGCAAAATTAAAGTAATGGCTGGAATGGAGTCATTGGAAATCTGTGAAAAGTCATGATAGCAAATATAAAAAAGCTCAAATAAAATAAAATATAGAAATGCCAGATTAGAATAGCCTGTAAAATAAACAATTAAAGAAAAAGCCTAGGCATATCTACATTTTTTCACCTATTTGTGGAAGTACTCAGGGAATCTCATCAGGCTTAGTTGAATTTAGCTATACAAAATATACTGAATTAGGATAGTCCTAAAGATAAGAACTCAATGTAAGACAGAAAGGAAACAACTTTAAAACTCTAATATTAAGGAAGTATAAGTGTGAGATTATACTTTTAGCCATTTAAGACACCAGTACAAATACAGATTTTGAGAGACATTATAGATATATTGCCAAAAATACCCTAAAAATAAGTAACATAAGGCTTATTTTTACTCATGTATAGATCCACCCTATCTATCTATTCTTCTTTCATTTAATTTATGTGGTCATTCAATAAACATTTATTGATTGCCTTCTCTGTGGCACTAATGTCAAGGATAATAAGATAGTGTTTTCCCTGGAGATATTTATAGAACTGTTGTGAAGATAAAATGGAATAATGGCTCAAAAGCACTTTCAAAAGTTAAAAATGTTGTACAAAATACCAGGCATTTTTATTATAAACTCCCAGTATGTGTAATGGTTATTTAGTAACTTTGGATAGTGTATACAGATAGAGTAAATTAGGACTTGTGACCATCTTTTACTTAATTTTTAACTTTATTCCAGGAAATGTGTGTGGGAGGAAAACGAGAAAGATTTTCTGATAATTGTAATATTTACATAGATTATATGGAACTTTTTGTTTCAAAGTAATTTTTTTTTAAGATTTTATTTATTTATTTGACAGACACAAGTAGGCAGAGAGGCAGGAGGAAGCAGGCTCCCTGCTGAGCAGAGAGCCTGATGCGGGGCTCCATCCCAGGACTCTGGGATCATGACCTGAGCCGAAGGCAGAGGCTTTAACCCACTGAGCCACCCAGGCACCCCTCAAAGTAATTTTATATCCTTCTCTCATGATGTCATGCTCTGAAAATCAAATGTGAGATGTGATTACTTATTTTAAGAATGGATATGGACAAGATGGGACCAGGGAGGGAGACAAACCGTAAGAGATTCTTAATCTTGGGAAAGAAACTGAGGATTGCTGGGGGCTGGGGAAGAGGGATAGGGTGGCTGGGTATGAATATTGGGGATGGCATGTGCTATGGTGAGTGCATGAATTGTGTAAGACTGATGTTTCACAGACCTGTACCCCTGAAGCAAATAATACATTATATGTTAATTAAAAAAAAAAAACTTTAAAAAAGGAATGGAGTTTGTTTTTCTCTCACAAGAGAGGTGCCTTCTTCAAATCCCCTATAAAATCTACTCTAGTTTCCAATTGCAGCTTGATCCCTATCCTGGTCCTGTGTCCTAGTGTTGACAGACTTTCTATATATCTTTCTGACTGATGAAGAGAAACAGGTTTTAGCAGTTCAGCCACTAATTGGTGGTATGATTTTAATTCTCATCTGTGTGAATCTCAGTTTTGTCCATCTAAAAAATTATCTTTTAACATGATGTGAAGAACACTGGTTGTTATAGGCAACTGATGAATTATTGACCACTACATATGAAACTAATGATGTACTATAGGTTGGCTAATTGAATTTAAATTAAAAAAAATAAGAAAAAAATAACAACAAGAAGTGATCATTTAGTTGGTGATGATACCTTGGTAATGCTGTAAACTCCTGAGTGTGCAATGGGGGAGCCAACCTTGGAGAGCTGAGCATGTGGGGAAAAAAGATCATTTAAGAAATTTCAGCTGAGGGGCACCTAGGTGGCTCAGTGGGTTAAAGCCTCTGCCTTCAGCTCAGGTCACGATCCCAGGCTCCTGGGATTGAGCCCCACATCAGGCTCTCTGCTCACCAGGAAGCCTGCTTCTCTTCCTCTCTCTTTGCCTGCCTCTCTGCCCACTTGTCAAATACTTGTCTCTGTCAAATAAATAAATAAATACATCTTTAAAAAAAGAAATTTCAGCTGAAATATACTGCTACTATAAGCACAAATTAGAATTTGTTTCTCTTCTTATTTATAACATGAAGGAATAGGGTATGGACAATGTTGTGATGACCAAACTAACCAGCATATTTTCATTAACCCCTTATTGTGGCTAAGTTGTGGAGTCAGTGCTATTTAGCCATTTGGTGTAGATAGAATTGGTAGTAACAAAAATAAATGGGAATAGGGTGTTTTCAAAAAGATACATTAAAGATGTGAATAGTAACAGCCTCACAATCCAAATGTTTAATGCATATTCACTTGCATTGAATGCTTAATTTTTAGTGACATAATTGAATTTTATTGAGTACAGTGACAAAAAAAACTATTTCATATATACTATATGAGTATAAAGTGGATTGGATAAGACTAGAAATAAATGGAATTATTTTCTAGCACCACAGTTCTCAATGATCCTAATTGTATATACGTGATAGTTTCTAATTCAATTAGGATCAGCTATATTCCACATTAGCTTATCTGTTAAAATCTATGCATTGTATTAGGAAAAATACATTAACTTAGAAATACCATTTTAACTAGTTTTAGCTTATTAATATTGACATGAAAAGTGGAAGAATATTTGAATCATTTTGTTCCTTATAAATTTCCCCAGAACTGTAAAGACTTCTTGCAACCTTCTGCTCTTCTTTGCGCTCTCAGTGACAGCCAAAATTCATCATTGGTCCATTTTTATGTACGCATTCAGAGGGCATCATTTATTACTGTTATTTAAAAGTCACCTTTACAGACTCTCAAAAGAGAGACCGGGGTTCCTGGGTGGCTCAGTCAGTTAAGTGGCTGCCTTCTGCTGAGGTCATGATACCAAGGTCCTGGGATCGAGCCCCGCATCAGGCTCCTTTCTCTTCCGAGAGCCTGCTTATCTCTCTCCCCCTGCCTGCTGCTCTGCCTACATGACCTCTCTCCTTCTATCTCTCTGTCAAATAAATAAGTAAAATCTTAAAAAAAGAAAGAACATCCCTGAAATATTTTAAAAAAGAGAAATCACTCGTCCCTACCTAGCCACAATCTCATCTGTCAACTTTGAAAGTCACAATTCATTGTAAATGTCCATGTGTTTCACCAGAAAAGAAGGTTGTAAAGGCTCCATCGTTGAACTTGTTCTATCTTGAACTGATTTTTACTGGTGTATATGTATTTTTTAAAGATTTATTTATTTGAGTGACAGAGTGTATGCAAGTGGGGGGAGGGGCAGATAGAGACTATCTTCAGACTGTCCCCACTCAGCATGGAGCCAGTTGTGGGCCTCAGTCCCACAACCCATTAAATCATGACCTGAGCCAAAGCCTTGGCTTAACTCAACAATTAACTGATTGAGCCACCAAGGTGCCCCTGTGTACTTGTTTTTCATCTTTTACAGCTAAATGGTCAAAAGAGCAGACTAGAATGATGTTCAGTATAAATCAATACTACAGTGATGTTCAATATAAATCAAGACTACTCATTAAGATATTGAGTTTATTAAGGATAAATAGTATCAGTTTCAGCAGAAATATTTTGGGTGTTCAGTGTTTATCTTTTCTGGCTTAGGAATGACACTGCACAAATTACAAATCAGTTACTTTTCTGGATTTAGGTTTGTCTTATTTGAAAGTACAAGATTTCTATCTCATAAAGAAATAGTTTCAAGTTAGTTTTGTACACTCTCAGAATCTGGACACATCATCTATAATTTGCTTCTTAGAACCCAATGGAGTATCCAAAGGCTATTATGTGTATTTTTCCCTTTATTATCGTTTTAAAAATATTTCCAGTATAAAAAATAGGTAACATATATGTAAGCTATAAAGTATAGTAATAATTTTTAGTGAACATACCATGTAGCTCAAGAAATAAAACATTATCAAAACCTTGCATCTATTTATGTGTCCATCCCTTTTCCTATACTTCTGTCTCTCCACCAAAGGTAAGCACTCCCCAAAATTTTGCGTTTAACTTCTTGTTTTTTTTACACTGCTTATTTGAAAAGAAATATTTAATTTTAGAAACAACTTATAGAATTATAGAATTTCAGAGCTGGAATGTACCTGTGAGATCATCCAGCTCAACTCCATCATTTTACATAAAGGGAAACTGAGACCTAAGGGAGGCAGAACGAGGATGGCTGGGAATTTAATCATCAGTTGGGAGGTTGGAATTATATATATTAATGTTCTATGAGTCTACTACCTAGTCAGTAATAAATGCAATCATGATAGATATTGAAATACATAACAATAAAACTAGGTGCTGTAGTTCTTAAATCAGGTGTCTTTGTAACTTAAAAATATAAAAATTATGTAATAATGAATTTACAGAAAAAACTGTCTATAAATCAAAATTGTTTATATTGTAACTTAGTCTCTGAATTCCATTATAAACTCAGAACATTAGTCCCCTTAAAAACTAAAATGTTCAGTAAATTCCTTTAAAAGGCACATCTCAATTTTAAAAATTCTGATGAAAATATTAATGTGTTCTGATTTTATTTGGAATTATATTACTGCATACATTAAATAGTATGATGAACTAGTGTACTAATACATATAATATTTTTAGGCCACCAAATCAGATTATTAATTTCTAAAACTGTCCCTAGAAATTTTAGTATATTATTCTTTTGCTATCACAGAATATCAGAATTGGTAACCTAAGACTTCTTTTTGATGGCTTGTCATTGTCACACTACATATATTGGTTAATGGATTCATTTTAGGGAAATTGTGGATAAAATGGCACTGATTTAGCTAAGGAATATTACAATGGAACATTACACAGCCATAAAAAGGATGAGATCTTGCCATTTGTGGCAATATGGATGAACCTAGAGGCTATTATGCTAAGTGAAATAAGTCATACTGAGAAAAAACATATGATTTCACTCTCATGTAGAATCTAAAAAATGAGTAAGTGAACAAAAAGCAGAATCAGACCTATAAAAAGAACAAACTAATGGTTGTTGGGGGATGGGCAAAATATGTGAAGGAGAAAGAGAGATACAGGCTTCCAGTAATGGAATGAGTAACTCATAGGAATAAAAGGCACAGCATAAGGAAAAAAAAGAATAACCTTTGCTAATGTTTTATAAAGTCTCAAAAAGACATTTTTGGTTTGTGAACACACCATAATATGTTTCTAATTGTTTATCAACTGAGGTTATTTAAACTGGAGCTTCTTACTCTCCTACTGAAGAAATTCAAGGAATTCTGAATTCTTTTTTAAAATGATTTTATTTATTTATTGGGGGGGAGCAGAGTGAGAGGGACAAGCAGACTCTGTGCTGAGGGTGGAGCCCAACACAGGGCCGAATCCTATGACCCTGAGATCATGACCTGAGCCAAAATCAAGAGTCAGACTCTTAACCAACTGAGCCATTCAGGCATCTCCTGAACTCTTTTATAAATTGAAGATTCAGTATTTGATTTATCTGTTCTTAAATTCATAGTTTTGCCCACAGCTCAATCTCACTAATCTGTGTTAATGGGGAAATATTAAGTCTGAAATAGATACCAGTACTGACCAACAGAATTTTCTGTAATGATAAAAATTATTTTCCAGGGACGCCTGGGTGGCTTAGTTGGTTAAGCAGCTGCCTTCGGCTCAGGTCATGATCCCAGCGTCCTGGGATCAAGTCCCACATCGGGTTCCTTGCTCCTCAGGGAACCTGCTTCTCCCTCTGCCTCTGCCTGCCATTCTGTCTGCCTGTGCTTGCTCTCTCTCCCCTCTCTCTCTCTGACAAACAAATAAATAAATAAAATCTTTAAAAAAATTATTTTCCATGCTATCCCATATGATAATCACTATTCACATGCAACTAATATAGTACTTGAAATGTGGCTAGTGTGATTGGGGAATTAAATTACTAATTTTATTTGTTTAAATAATATAAATAACTACATTTGACTAATGGCTACCATTTTGGGAAGCTCAGATAGAAAGTATCAAAAGGTTAATGTGGCGATATTCAAGAAATAAGGATATAAATAGTCATCCTACTAGACACGTTTGCCTGAGTTGACAAGCATTTGTAATTACTATGCTGTTTGTTTTGACATAAATAATTTTAGGCTAGTTTCTTATTTGAGTGAAACAAATCAAAATTGAGGAAGTGTTTATTTTCTTGATGCATCCTTTTTGTAATGTGGGGAGAAATCCATCACCTTACAGTCTATTAGTACAGTTACATATTCAAAATCTGTTAGTGCAGATTTATTATTTTCTCACAAGGACTGACAATACAGAGACATACAGTGATATAATTTTTTATTAAACACAAGAAATAATAAGAATAATTTCAATGACAAAATAGAGGAAAATCTACCAACCAAAATGACAGACTTCAAAATATTTAGTTCCTATGATAACATCTTAACCAAATACCTTATATAACTATTTTTGTGGTTAGGAAAGGGATCTTAGGATTAAGTTACTCAGAGCCTTAATATTTTTTGTGGTTAATTTTTACTGAGTTGCCATTTTCATTTAGGAAGCATAATAATAATGACCTTAATATAAATATGTAAATTTAATCCATGAAAATATTGGTTTTGCCAATCTCTAAAGATCCGTTAGAGTTGGTTAGTATAGGTGTCCCTACATTTTCATCCTCAAAAAGGATGCTATATGCAGACTATATTCCTAAAATTAAAAGAGAAGCTACTTTTCATTGTCTCTTGGCTTCTAATCATGTAAAAAAGAAAACATTGCCATTCTGTCCTAAACACTGGACCACAATTAAGGCAAAATTGGCTCTAGATCCTCAATGTATTAAGGTTGTAAACAGTAGCCTGATATCAACCAAAAACAAGGAAATAAGGTGAATTATTCCTAAAATATAGCAGGTGCAATAGGATTGTGTGATGTGGACATTTAAAAGATCATGTTAAAGCAACTTTACCAAACAACTCAGTTATCAGAAGTGAAAAGTGAATTCTCAAGTTTTACAAAGTTCAAGAGCTTTGGGAAGTGTGTATTTGTCATTATGGTTAATTTGCACATACCTCACTGAAGAAAAGACCAGGGGAGCTAGGCTGAGAACACAGCTGTACAGGCAGCTCAACTAATTGCCTCTCCATCTTCAGCCTCATTTATCTTCATTTCTTCCCAATTATACCAAATTATCAATAGTCTCTGTTGTATCAGAGTCTTAATCCCCATTATTCAGACAGCATTAGATAGTGGCAGATGAATTCTTGGAAGAAGTCAGAGTAAATAGGCATGAAATGCCACCTCTAACAGATGGCATTGCTCATAAGAAACGTGACAAAACATTTAGAATTTGTAACTGGGCATTGGTATAAGGATGCAAGCTGTTAATATTTTTTTAAAGATAATCAAGGTGGTACAGAGTAAAAATGTAATGCATATTTTAAAGAAAAAATACAAAGGTGCAGGTGTTCACATATCAAAAGATTAATATATTTTTAGATAGTGTATTCCCACTGAGCACTGTAGCCATGAAATCCTTTTGTGTCATAATATTTATGATAATAAATGGCCTATTTTCATTTGAAACAAGGAACACATATTCTGTATCCAAAGATATAATACCATTTTTCTTTTCTATCAAGTGACAGACTGTGCAGTATTTATTGTGTCTATCTCCAAAATGAAAATATGTTTTAAAATTGGAAAACAAAGTGAACATCAAAAAAAAAAAAAACACGTGAGTGAGGAAACATTTAAATTCTTTATTTGGGAAAAATAAAACAGAATAAAAAGCATTCTTTGCATCATTTACAAAATATCAATATTAGAAATCTAAAAAATTCTTTTCCATTTGATCAACAAATTTGTTGGTTTGCCAAAATATTTACATAACAAGTATGTTTTTATGAATTTTCTCTTCAGAAACATATGATCCATAGATATTATTACAAAGATGCAATGGGTGAAATAAATAATGAATAAATAACAACCTTTAAAGTAAAATATAAAATAATAAAATAGGCCACTTTAGTGTATCTTATCATCAAGCCAAAGAGTTTTTTTACAAGAGCTAGTGGATTTATCTTTGATGTTTTCTCTCTCTCTTTTTTAATTTTATATATTTATTTGACAGAGAAAGATCACAAGTAGGCAGAGAGGCAGGCAGAGAGAGAGAGAAGCAGGATCTCTTCTGAGCAAAGAGCCCAATATGGGGCTGGATCCCAGGACCCTGAGATCATGACCCGAGCTGAAGACAGCAGCTTAACCCACTGAGCCCTCAGGTGCCACTATCTTTGACCTTTTCTATAACACAGCCCTGCATAGGGAGTGGGTATAATATGTACTGTCATATACACAGTAGATGCTGAATTCAATGGAATGACCACAAATTTGATCCCTTTGGTCAGTGACAGAGAAGGGGGAAAGTGGACAAAACTTGAAGCTAATGCTTCCATGGCATTCCTAGGTTCCAGATCTCTATGTCCTTTTATCTTTCTCTTCTTGGGTACTCTTGGGTAACTGTATCTTTCATCATCATCTATCTCCTACACTTATCCAGGTGATGTCCCAGAAATATTCCTTCTCATCTCAGTTTCTTCAATAGTTTAAATTTTGCATATTTACTTTATAAAATGTATCAAGAGTGTATGAAGTAAACATGTATGTGTTGAGTTGTTAATTGAGTTGGAAAATAACAGTATCTAGCTTTTTCTTCCCAAACTTACTCTTGAGCATCCTTATTTGAAACCCAAATTCCAAGGCTAGTTTGTATTGTGCACCATTAGGTTGGGCAAGTTTAGGAAATTTGCGTGAAAGCATAGGATAAATTGTCCCCACACTGATGTATCAAAAGTTCTTCCCACTTTTAGAGTTTGGATCTGTGCTGTTTTCTATTCTACAGCCTGGGAAAAACATTATTACTGTTGACAGCTTAATGCAAAAAAGTATTGTAGACAATTCCAAACATTTAAGGTATCTATAATATTATAATGTCAATAACTATGTTGCTAATATTATTTTATATATCTTTGAAAAGTTACTATTAAAATGTAACATAAATACTTTACTTTCAGTATGAGGCATAGGTGATATTATTTTTCTATATGTATTCATTATGACCAATTGTCACCCTTGGAAACAAAAGTTTGCAAATTGGCCAAAAGTACCAGACATCTTTTGCTAACTTTGCTGCACTGCCAACCTTCAAAAGCTGAGATGTGTGGTGTGTCAGTGTATATTTAACCTTTCATTCTTACAAGAATGAGTGTGAGCTTAATGCTGGTTTTGTGTTTGGATTTAGTAGGCTAAGAACAATAGAGAATCCCTTTCTACAGATAAATTGAATTATGCAACTGAATGGGCAAAGTAGATTAATTTGTTTAAATTCTATTCTTCTTTTCTGAGCATATCATACATACCATGAAGAGAGCAATTCAAATAATTCAATAATGTAAAAATTCTATTGTAATTAAAAATTCCAAACATAAATTGTATTATTTTTAAGATCAATTTTGTACCTCCATATATTGATGAATTTTGAAAATGAATACTGAAACATAACTAAAAGGTTCTAAAACTTTTTTAACTATTGCACTGTTCCTGATAAAATAAAACTTGTTAAAGATGACTAAGGATCATCTAGCTCTTATTGTAGAATGTATAATCATGTTTTTGAAACATTTGCCTGATACAGTAAAAAAACAGCAGTTAAATGATTAACATTAAATAATTTTACACAATATTTTATTTCTTTCTTTGAAAAATGTATTCAAAGGAATATTTTGTGTCCAACAATGGGACACTTTTTTTATTATTACTAACCTGCCTATGGTGCACTGAATGGCCATTTAGAAAGCAAATAAATATTGCTCCTCCTTGATCACATAAAAGTTTAGTGGATATCTTAACTACATTCATCAATATTTTCTTTTAGTGGTTTTTCCAAGTAAATTTATTTTAATTATTTAACTCATAATGACTCATTTCTCTTGGTTTTAAAACAGGATATTTCTTTTTTTTTTAAGATTTTATTTACTTATTTGACACAGAGAGAGAGACCACAAGTAGGCAGAGAGGCAGGCAGAGAAAGGGGGGCAAGCAGGTTCCCTGCTGAGCAGAGAGACTGATGTGGGGCTCGATCCCAGGACCCTGAGACCATGACCTGAGCTGAAGGCAGAGGCTTAACCCACTGAGCCACCCAGGTGCCCCAAAACAGGATATTTCTTTATAGAGGACTCAATTCATAGACAGTTGAGATCATGTGTTTCACACTCATAAATCTGTATCCATGTCTGATTCCATTCCATCATGCTTTAGCATGGTTTTCTTGAACTTTTTCTTTATTATTTGGAAAACATATACTATGATTAATATATTATAATATCAAAAGAATGCAGCTATGAAAAAGATGTGTTTTTTTTCATAAATCGATCTATATCACTATCTATATGGTTCTCTCAGGTATTTTTATTGTATTTTAATTTAAATATATTTTCATAACTTTGAGCCCATGGCTTTAGCATCTTTTTCTGAAGATGAAACAAGTGTTTTGACAATTATATTGGATGCAGTAATGCTGCCTTATCCACCTGAATAATTCAGCTG
Organism: Enhydra lutris kenyoni; assembly: GCF_002288905.1. NCBI lineage: Eukaryota > Metazoa > Chordata > Mammalia > Carnivora > Mustelidae > Enhydra > Enhydra lutris. The sequence continues at coordinate 1,285,546 of NW_019154186.1, forward strand.
TGGCCTTAGACCTTATATGGTGTGTCTTCTTCAAAAGTAATTGATTTCAAAGGAATGACATTATTTTTCCACTTTTTTTTTCAGGCATCATCTTGGGCTTTTTTCCCCTTGATGCTTTGCAGCCCCATCCTTGTTTTCAAAATACAGAGAAAATAATACCCAGAAGCATGAATTAACATATTTTTAACACTTGTTTATATTTTTTAAAAAATTTAAAGATCTTTATTTATTTTACAGAGACAGTGAGAGAGGGAACACAAGCTGGGGGTGTGAGAGAGGAGGAAGCAGGCTTCCTGCCTAGCCAGGAGCCCAGTCCGGGGCTCTATCTCAGGACCCTGGGATCAGGACCTGAGTTGAAGGCAGATGCTTAACCACTGAGCAACCCAGGTGCCCCTAAGACTTGTTTTTAAAAGTGTGGCCTATGCATTGATTTTTGTATCCTGCCATGCTGTTGAATTGGTGTATGAGTTCTAGTAATTTGGAGGTGGAGTCTTTTGGGTTCTCAGTATTAAGTATTATGCCATCTGCAAAGAGAGAGAGAGTTTAACTTCTCCAATTTGAATATATTTTATTTCTTTTTGTTGTTTGATTGCTGAGGCTAGGACTTCTAGTACTATGCTGAACAATAGTGGTGAGAGTGGGCATCCCTGTTGTGTTCCTGACCTTAAGGGAAAAGCTCTCAGTTTCTCCCCATTGAGAATGATATAGAAGATATGATTCATATATACAATGGAATATTACCCAGCCATCAGAAAAGATGAATACATACCACTTGCATTGACATGGATGGAACTGGAGGAAATAATGCTAAGTGAAATAAGTAAATCAGAGAAAGACAATTATATGGTTTCATTCATATGTGGAATATAAGGACTAGCACGGAGGAACATAGGGGAAGGGAGAGAAAACTGAATGGGAAGAAATCAGAGAGGGAGTCAAATCATGAGAGACTCTGGACTCCAGGAAACAGCTGAGGGTTGCAGAAGGGAGGTGGTGGAGGGATGGGGTAACCAGGTGATGGGTATTAAGGAGGGCACGTGATGTGATGAACACTGGGAGTTGTACACAACTAATTTGTCATTGAACACTATACTAATGATATTCCATATGTCGTCTAACTGAACTCAGTAAAAAATAAACAAATAAATAAATAAATAAATAAATAAAAAGATAAAAGAGGGACCTGGATTTAAAAAAAAGTGTTTTCTGACTCCTTCCAGTTGAGAGGTTTTCTTTGAAAATCTTCCTTCTTCATGACTCAGATCTACCCACTAAATATCTCAGCCTAGTCTAGTAAGACTGCCTTTGTAACTACCACTTTCTCAGTTTTCTTCACAAAGTGCCTCATTTTGCTCCTCAAAGTCGAAACAGTTTCATGCACAATCACAATCAAAGCTTAATTAAAACTATTAATGTCAATATGCCTTGTATAAACAGCATTGATAAATAGTGGTTTGGTGTGTGTGTTCTGGAGCCTGTTCTAATTCAATTCCTTACTGACTATGTGAGCTTGGACAATTTACTTAACCTTTTCAAGCTCAGGTTTTTTCTATAAAGTTTGACTGATTATAGTACCTACCACAGAAGATTGTTTTAAGGACTAGATGAATAGTTTCTGTCACGTATCAAGTGCTTTGAATATTTTTCTGGCACAATTTAGGGGCTCAATAAATATGACTCCCATAGATATTAGACATATATCATAATTCTTTCTAAGTAGTGACTCATAATGACTAGCTTTAGTTTTAATTACTCAACGTAGTGATTAAGTGCATTTCTTAACTTTTTTGATACCATCAGCAGTAAGTCACAAGTCCTTTCATATGAGAAGTGAAAGACTCATTCCTACATCCATAGGCACTATGAATGCAGACCTAGTAAATGTTTCTTATCAAATTTATAATTGTTATATATTGTTATTGTTACTTTCATTCTATAATTATTTATTTCCATCTCCTACAGAATTTCCTTCTTTTTTCTGTTCCTTTTAATTTTTTAAAAGCTGTGTTCCTCAACTCTTTCTTTTTTCCATCTAAAATAGATTTTGATGTATTCACTCTAATGCCTCAGCTTAGCAAAACATGTCTCTTTTCCTTTGTATTGTTATGCTAGGCTCCTGACTTGTATTTCAATTTATTATATTTTCCTTATTTTATAGCTTTTAATGATTTTGAGTCTTTAGCTAAGAACCTTAAAATGTATTGTCTGTCTCTCAAATAAATAAATGAAAAATCTTAAAAAAAAAAGGAACATCTTGGTGGCTCAGTCAGTTAAGCACCTTACTCCAGCTCAGGTCTTGATCTCAGGGTCCTGGCATTAATCTCCCTGTGTGGAGCCCCTCTCCCCTGTAGCATCCAGCTCCACATTCATCAGGGAGTCTGCTTTTCCTTCTGCCCCTATTCCTGCTTGTGTTCTTTCTCTCTCTCTTGAATAAATAAATGAAAAATCCTTTAAATAATAAAATAAAACATAATCTTGTTTTTCTAATGTAGATTTTGGTCTTTATTTCCTGCTGAAGTTCTTTTTTCCTCTGTATTTTGAAATCTCACATTGTCTGCTTCTTTCTTCTCCTATCTTTTATTATATTTTCCATTTGTTTTAGAGTGACATGAAATTTTTTGAAAAAAAGTTATAATCCATTTTTCTCTACCAAGATTCTTCTCAGTTTAGTGCTTATTCCATTTTATTAAATGTACTGGTTTTTTTTTTTTGTGGTTCTTCTTTTGAGAAATCGTAGGATTAATATCTACTAACTGCTATAAAAACTCAGTCTCCTTTGTACAGAGAGAAATAGAAAAAAAGAACCATTTCCCTCTGTTTTTCCAAAAGGAGACCATGGTTGTTTAGATCTCATGTACCCTCCTTAATACACTCCTTTTTTTATGAAAAAAAAAAAATATATATATACACACTTTCTGAAATGCCCAATATTTTTGTTATCTTCTTCTTATGTCAGTTTCTGAAAAAAAGTTTGATTTAGCTAACATGATATTTTTAAGAAAAAAATGGAATATACATTTCAATATTCAAGGAGATTCTATTGTATAATTATCAATGTATTCCTTCACCTACATGGTGACAGGCATATTCTTTAAGTATGAATGACTGATGGACAGATTGGGAATTGCCGAATTAATGGGCACATTTCAAATCTTTGGCAAGGCTGGCACTAATTACATCTGCTGAAACACTTGATATGTTGTTGGAAGTAGCCCAGTAAACTCATATCTGGAGTTCTTTATTTTCAATGTTTTAACATAGCAGACTGTACAGTTAATTTTAATGACAATATGTTAAAATGCATATGATGATGAAAATAAATGTGCTACCAGCAAAAATAATAGAATTTAACCTTCGTGGTTTATCTATTTAATTTTTGGGATCACTGGTGATCTTCATCAGCTTGGTAGTATTAAAAAAAGTATTTATCCTATGGACAAATTAATGATATTAATAACTGAAAGCATTTTACTTTGTCCTTGCATTCTGAAATAACTGAAATGAAATAGGTTATATTTATTTAGTGCTTAATAGGTCCACAGATACTGTGCTAAGTGTTTTATATGTTCTATCTCATTTAATCCTTATGACAACCATAGAGTAAGTAGATACATTATCTCTATATTCAATTTAGGTAACTAAGACTTAAAGAGCTTTAATATTCTTTCAAAACCTATAACTATTAATTGGGGGAGCCAAGAGTCAACCACAGTTCTGTCTGATTCTCATTCTACTATGCTATTATAATTTTGGGAGAATGCAGTTCTTCCCTCTCTATTTTGCATCTGTTTCTATGTGTCATTATTTTTCATAGACTTTGCCAATTGACAATTGCCAATCAAGATGACTCTAACCTCACCACTTGAAGGCATACAAATGGATAGGCTGGTATCCTAACAAGAAAAGTTGTATGTGTAAGAGTTAACTATCTTTATTTGCTAAAAAAAAAAAAAAAAAAAAAAAAATCAAAATGGTCTCATTTTAACTTTCTGGGCAAAATGAATTATCTTGTGTAGAGACCACTTTATGGTTCCCCCAAATAATTTCTTTGTACTTGCAAGGAACACTCTGACAAGAAAGTACTAATGCTTGTAGGGATATTATATGCGTATAATATTATATATATTAATCAAAGTTACACATATAATAATTATGTATACACCGTTGAGAGGGACTAAAAAACAGAAAGAATGAATTATTCTGCTCAATTCCATATGTCCAGGCATGCCTTTTCCTTTTTGATCTAACTCATTAACTTAAAAAATATTGATTTGATTAAATTAATAGTGTAATAGGAGTACTTAACTTACATCAATAGTAAGCTTGTAGACCATAAATCCAGTGTGTAAGAAAATGAAAAATGAGGGTTGTAAAATTTAATATTGTGAATAAATATTTTGAGAATTTTTATTGTGTAAAGAAGTTTGTGTTCCTTTTTTTTTTTAAATTTAAGACAGTTGCCTAAAGTCTTTTGTTCATGCATACCACCAGGTAAATAAATAGCATGCTCTCTTAATATGCATAATGAATTATGACCTATATATATATGTGCTAATGTTTATACACAAGACAGAAAATAAATGGTGAGCCTAAGATTAAAAGCAGGACTTCAACTAATGCATTTTATTTATTAATGATATAAAATCTTTAAAATAGATATTACTAATATCTATGTGAAGTGCAAGTTACCTGTCCTTTTGAAGATGTTAACAATATTTTTACTTCTTATTGGAAGTGACAAAGAGTACCTATAAGAAGTAGAAGTATCACTTCAGCTATTTTTTTGTTCTTTTCTTGTGCTTGCATTATCTTCAATCTTTGGTTGTGTTGTGTTGTCCATTAAATAAGAGTTAATTTAGTTAGAAAAAATGGAATATAAAACTTAACATCAAAAAACAAAAACACCATAAACAATCCAATTAAAAAATGGTCAGAAGGGGCTAAGATAATAGGAACTCCCAAAGATAATCTCATCACTCAAACACAACTGGATAACCATCAAATCATTCTGAACACTCAAGCAATCAACCTGAAGATTGACAGAACAAACTTCACAACTAGAGGGAGGGAAAAGACCACATCGTGGAAGGTAGAAATTGTGGAGAGATGGTTTGGGGGTGAAACCTATCACAGATGTTGCAAAGAGTAAGGAGCCTTGGACACAGAGAAAGGCAAGAGAGAGGAACACACAAGAATATATCCCTAAAGCCTTTGTCTGGGAAAATGAGAAGGGCTGATTTTTATGCGTTTTTGTAACCAGTGGGGCTTGAAGACTTGAGTTTTAAGGTCAGTAGTCTTGGTTGGGATAAAGCCCTGAGGGTGCTGCCCTACTCCTAGAGAAAAGGCAAACAGCACAGGAGCAGATGGCAACATCTGAGGAATGCCTGCTGCATATGGTCGGGGAGGGGGGGATTATTTACTATTCTTGGTGTATGTCCATGGAAGTTAGCATTCAGAGATGCTCCTCCAGAGACAAAGGAGTTGGCTGGTGCCATTTCTTACACCCACTCTTCAACATAAATGCAGAGCCAACTTCTGATGGCTACTCAGCCCCAATATTGGCTGCCTGGTCTACTTGCTCCAAGTTCCACACCACTGTGTTCTGGTGCAACTGCCCTCAGGAGACATCTCTCAGTCCCAGCACACTGAGACTCTCCCCTAAAGGACAAGTGCAGTACCTGCCCACACCACATCTCTAAAGCCTGGAGTTTCAAAAGTTGGCAGGCTGGGCTGGGATAGAGCCTGGAGGGCACTGGGCTGCTCCTGGAAAGAAGGTAGGCAAACAACAGAGAGGCAGCCACTGTAAAAACAGCCATCTGTAAAATGCCTGGGACAAACAGGGGTGATATTCTTCTCTGTTCTCAGAATGCTTCCCTGAGAGTAACAAACACTGAAACCCCTCTCTAGGGACACTCTTTGGCACTGTTTCTCTCTACTGCCCCTTCACATAAACACAGAATCACCTTCAGTAAACAACATAGCCCTGACACTGGCTGCCTAACCAACTTACACCAGGTCCAACACCTCTGCACTCTTCTGGTACTGTCCTTCTTGGTCACATATGCCTCAGTCCCATCATAGAGGTCCCCTTCCCCAGAAGGCAACAGAAACCCCTGACCACACCACACCACCCAACCAGAAACTTCTGAAAGGCTTCACTTCTAGTGAAAAAGCATCAGGTATTATTTAAGAAGTGCACCAGAGCACACTTAGTTAAAACTTGCAACATGCAGGAAAACCAAACCAAACCAAACCAAACAAAAGAAACCCACCACCAACAACAACAAAAACTTGCAACATGCTTGCTATGGACCAAACACTGCCCAATACAGGCAAGGGGAGCCTCTCCAGGCAACTGGCCTGAATGATAGAGGAATCTAAACACAGCAGCAGAGTTCATGCAGCACACAATAGAGACTCTCCCTGAAGTGCCAGGCCCTGGACACTCTTTGACTGTTCTTAGTAAAGCCATTACTCTCAGAAGCAGGAAACATAACAGGCTTTCTAACACAGAGAAGACAGAGACCTTGGCAAAACTCCAACATGGAGGAATTCATTCCAAATGAAATGACAAAATAAGATCATGGCCAGAGATCTAAACAAAACAGATATAAATAATATCCCTGATGGAGAATTTAAGGTAATAATCATAAGGATACTCACTCAGCTTAAGAATGGGAGACTTCATGGAGGTCCTCACTGCAGAGAGAAAAGAATTTTAAAAAATCATTCAGTAATGAAAATTGCAATAAATGAGATTCAAAACAGACTGGATACAATGAACAGAAGGATGGAAGAAGCAGAGGAATTAATAAGTAAATGAATAAGTAATACAGAAGATAAAATAATTGAAAATAATGAAGCTGAACATGAGAGAAAGAAGGATTATGGATCAAGAGAATTATGGATCAATAATTATACATTTAAGGGACTCAGTGACTCCATCAAGTAAGAAAATTCATATTATAGGAGTCCCAGAAGAAGAGAGAGAAAATGGGGCAGGAAATTAATTAATTTGAGGGAATAATAGCTGGAATCTTTCCTAATGTGGGGAAGAGAACAGGCATCTAGATCCAGGAGGTAGAGATCTACAATCAAAAGCAACAAAAGCAGGCCAACACCAAGACATACTGTAATTAAATTTGAAAAAAAAGAAAAAAAGAAAAAAAAGTGGTGCAGAAAAAAGTCCTAAGCCTGAGACAAAAAAGTCCCTGACTTAAAAGAGAAGACCCAAAAGGGTATTTACATATTTCTCAAAAGATATGTTGCAAACAAAAGAAAACTGGTATAATATATTCAATGTGCTGAATAGGAAAAATCTGTAGCTAAGAGTACTCTAGTCAGCAAGGCTATCACTCACAATTGAAGGAGAAATAAGGGGTTTCCCAGACACACAAAAACTAAACTGCTTTGTGGTTGGTCACTAAAGCAGTCCTACAAAAAAATATTAAAGGGGACTCTGAGTGGAAAGGAAGTACCAAAAGTGAAAAAGACAAGCAAGGGAGAAAATTCTCAAGAAATAATAACAAAACAAGTAATAAGATGGCACTAAATATATATCTATCCATAATTATTCTGAATGTATATGGACTAAATGCTCTGATCAAATGATAGAGGGTGTCAGAAAGGATTAAAAAAATATTATATGCTGTCCATAAGAGACACATGTTAAATCTAAAGACATCTGCAGATTGAAAGTGAGGAGTTGGAAAAACATATATATGCAAATGGGCATCAAAGCTGGAGTAACCATACTTATGTCAGACAAACTAAATTAAAAAAAAACAATATTAGAACTCTTACACAAATTCGGTAAAGTCTCAAGATACAGGATCAATGTACAGAAATGTGTTGCATTTCTATATACCAATAATGAAGCAGGAGAAAAAGAAATCAAGGAATCCATATTTATAATTGTCTGAAAAACCATAATATACCTAAGAATAAACCTAATCTAATATGTAAAAGATCTGTAGTCTGCAAACTATGAAACATTGATGAAAGATATTGAAGATGACAAAAAAATGAAAAAAAAATACTCCATGCTCATGGATTGGAATAACAAATTTTTTTTGAAATGTCTACAATACCCAAAGCAATCTAAGCATTTAATACAATCCCTGTCAAAATGCCACTAGCATTTTTCACAGAGCTAGAACAAACAATCCCAAAATTTACACAGAACCACAAAAGACCACAAATAGTTTAAGCAATCTCCAAACAGAAAAGCTAAGCATGGGTCATCACAATTCCAGACTTCAAGTTCTATTACCAATCTATAGTGCTCAAAAGAGTATGGTACTAGCACAAAAATAGATACATAGACCAATGGAACTGAATAGAAACCCAGAAATGACCCCACAAACTGTATGGGCAATTAATCTTCAGTAAAGCAGGAAAGGATATCAAATGGATAAAATGACAAGTTCTTCAACAAATGATGTTGAGAGAACTGGACAACTACAGATAAAAGAATGAAACTGGGGGTGCCTGGGTGGCTCAGTGGGTTAAGCCGCTGCCTTCAGCTCAGGTCATGATCTCAGGGTCCTGGGATCGAGTCCCACATCGGGCTCTCTGCTCAGCAAGAAGCCTGCTTCCTCCTCTCTCTCTCTCTCTGCCTGCCTCTCCGTCTACTTGTGATCTCTCTCTGTCAAATAAATAAATAAAATCTTTAAAAAAAAAAAAAGAATGAAACTGGACTACTTTCTTACACTATACACAAATATAAATTCAAAATGGATGAAAGATCTAAATGTAAGACAGGAAACCACATTCTAGAGAAGAACACAGCCAGTCAACTCATTTTTTTTAAAGATTTTATTGATTTTTTTGACAGAGAGAGGCAAATAGGTAGAGAGGCAGGCAGAGAGAGAGGGGGAAGCAGGCTCCCTGCTGAGCAGAGAGACCGATGCGGGACTTGATCCCAGGACCCCAAGGTCATGACCTGAGCCAAAGGCAGAGGCTTAACCCACTGAGCCACCCAGGGACCCCAGCCAGTCAACTCTTTGACATTGGCTGTAGCAACTTCTTACTAGATATGTCTCCCAAGGCAAGGAAAACACCATCAAAAATAAACTATTTGGACTTCAGCAAAATAAAAATCTTCTGTAGAGTGAAGGCAACAATCAACAAAACTTAAAGGAAACCTATGGAATTGGAGAAGATATTTGCAAATGACAGATCTGATAATACAATATCTGGAAAATATTTATAAACTCTACACCCAAAACTCAAATAATCCAGTTAAGAAATGGGCAAGAAGGGCACCTGGATTGCTCAGTGGGTTAAAGCCTCTGCTTTCGGCTCACATCATGATCCCAGGGTCCTGGGATCGAGCCCTACATCGGGCTCTCTGCCCAGCAGGGAGCCTGCTTCCTTTCCTCTCTCTCTGCCTGCCTCTCGGCCTACTTGTGATCTCTGTCTGTCAAATAAATAAATAAAATATTTAAAAAAATAAATGGGCAAGAAGTCATGAATAGACATTTTCCAGAGAAGACATCCAGATAGACAGCATGAAAAGATTATCATGAAAAGATGCTCAACATCACTCATCATGAGGGAAATATAAATCAAAACTACTACAAGATATCATATTCTGTGTTATTATTTAACTAAGGTTAAAATTATGTTTGGTATTTTTATTTAAAGATTAATGTTATATTTCTTTTACATCCATTTGAAATACTTTTGGATTTTGGCTTGTAGGCCTATGATAATTTATTTGAAACATGTAATATTTTCCCTTACTTTTCACAAACCTGACTATAGTATTATGTTATTAGATGTGTTGGCAGAAGGGAGGTTGGAAGAGTACTAAATAGGCAAAATTTGGTGAATTAAATACTGTATTGCCCTGTTACACTCCTGCTCCCTTTTCTAAATTATTATTTTCAAGTAAATGGATATAAAAGTATTTTCCATCTCCAAAATTCTATGTGTCTGTTGTAAAGTCCCCAAAATTCAGAGATCTCTGCCCTCTGGCCACTTTGTCCACAAGAAAAAGCAGCAAAAAGGAATAAGCATCTATGAACACTAACATTTTACAATGGGTTTTAAACAAAAACATTTAAAATTATAGACTTAGGAGATTTTAACTAAGGCAAGGAAAGGTTGACAAATGCATTGCCAAATTAACATTTCCCCATAGTTCATCACTTTATTCTTACATTGATTCTCATTTCTACTAGGCAGTAGATTATAAAAATATATAATTCTATTTTTCTCATTGGAAAGGTTGGGATTGAATTAATTAATTAATTAACTAATTAATTATTAATTAACTATTAATGCAGTAACAATGTCAATTTCATAGTTTTAGTTTTACTACACATTGAGTTGAAATAGTGATAAGAAGTTGATAAGGAAACACTGAAATCACGTATTCAATTCATGAGGATTTACTGCACATTCCTTTTTTAAAAGTTTTTATTTTAATTCCAGATGGTTAATATACCATGTTATACTAGCTTCAGGTGTACAGTACACTGATTCAAAAATTTCATACAACACCTGGTGCTCAACATGACAAATGCACTCTTTAGTCCCTATCACCTATTTAATCTCCCCCCCCCAGCTTTCCCTAAAACCCTCCACCCTGGTAATGATCTGTTTGTTCTTATAATTAAGAGTCTGTTTTTTGATTAAACTTTGCTCATTTGTTACTTATATTCTACATATGAGTCAAATCATACGTTACTTGTCTTTCTCTGACTAATTTTGCTTGACATAATACTCTCTAGCCACATCCACATTGCTGCATTCTTTGGGTAAATACTCAGTAGTGCAATTGCTGGATTGTAGGGTAGTTCTATTCTTAACTTTTTGAGGACCCTCCATATTGTTTTCCAGAGTGGCTGCAACAGTTTGCATTCCCACCAATAGTGCGAGGATTCCTTTTTCTTTACATATTCACCAATACCTGTTGTTGCATGCGTTGTTGATTTTAGCCATTCTGAGAAGTGTGAGGTGACATCTCATTTTAGTTTTGATTTGCAGTTCCCTGATGATAAGTGATGATGAGTATCTTTTCATGTCTGTTGGTCATATGGATGCCTTCTGTGGACAAATCTCTGTTCATGTCTTCTACCCATTTTTAATTAGATTATTTGTTCTTTAAATGTTGAGTCTTATAAGTTCTTTATATTTTTTGTTATTAACCAATTATCAGCTATGTCATTTGCAAATATCTTCTCCCATTCTGCAGGTAGCATTTCAGTTTTGTTGTTTGGCTCCTTTGCTGTGCAGAACCTTTTTCTTTTGAAGTCCCAATAGTTTACTTTTGCTTTTGTTTCCTTTGCCTGAGCAGACATATCTAGAAAGAAGTTCCTATGGCCAATTTCAAAGAAGTTACTGCCTCTGTTCTCTTGTAGGATTTTTATGTTTTCAGGTATCACATTCAGGTCTTTAATCCATTTTGAATTTATTTTTGTGTATGGTGTAATTAAGTAGTCCAGTTTCATTCTTTTGCATGTTGCTGTCCAGTTTTCCCCACACCATTTGTTGAAAGATATTCTTTTTCCCATTGGAAATTCTTTCCTTCGTTGTTCAAGATTAAATCACCATACAATTGTGGGCTTACTTCTGGGTTTTCTATTCTGTTCTATTGGTTTATGTCTATTTTTGTGCCAGTACCATACTGTTTTGATTACCATAGCTTTGTAATATAACTTGAAGTCCAGAATTGTAATGCTTCCAGCATTACATAATATAAAGCTATGCTTTTATTTTTCAAGATTGTTTTGGCTATTTAGAGTATTTTGTGGTTCCATATAAATTTTAGGGTTGTTTATTCTACCTCTGTGACAAATGCTTTTGGTATTTTGATAGGAATTGCACAGAATGTGTAGATTGCTTTGAGTAGTATGGATATTTTAACAACATTTGTTCTCCCAATCAATGAGCACAGGATGTCTTTCAATTTCTTGTGTCATCTTCAGTTTTTTTCATCAGTGTTTTATAGTTTTCAGTGTATAGACATTTCACATCTTTTGTTACATTTATTCCGAGGAACCTTATTATTTTTGGTACAATTGTAAATGGAATTGTTTTCTTAATATTTCTTTCAGCTTCTTCACTCTTGGTGTATGAAAATGCAACAGATTTCTGTACATTGATTTTGTATCCTGTGACAATTCATTTGTAAGTTCTAATAGTGTTTTCATGGAGTCTTTTGGGGTTTCTATATACAATATCATGCTGTTGGCAAAGAGCAAAAGTTTTACCACTTCCTTACCAATTCTGATGCATTTTCTTTTCTTTTTTCTTTTTCTTTTTCTTTCTTCCTTTTCTCTCTCTCTCTCTCTCCCTCTCTCTTTTTTTTTTTTCCTGGATTGCTATGAGTAGCTCTTCCAGGACTATGTGAAATGAATGTGGGGAGAGTGGACATCATTTACTTGTTCCTGACCTTAGGGGGGAAGCTCTCATTTTTCCCCATTTAGGGTGATGTTAACTGTGGGATTACCATATATAGCCTTTATTATGTTGAAGTATGTTCCTTCTACATCTATTTTTTGAGGTTTTTTTAATCACGAATGGATGTACTTTGTTAAAAATATTTTCTCTATCTACGTATCCTTTCTCTTGTTGATGAGATAGACAACCTTGACTTGTGGGTATTGAACCACCTTTGCAACCCAAGGATAAATTCTCATTGGATGTGAGGAATGTATGGTTGAATTTGGTTTGCTAGTGTTTTTTCTTCATGTTGCTAGTACCTTGTTTAGTATTGTTCATCTGTGATTATCAGGTATATTGGCTTGCAGGGTTTTTTTTTTTAATTTAATGTTATTTTTTCAGTATTCCAAGATTCATTGTTTATGTACCACAACCAGTGCTCCATGCAATATGTTCCCTCCTTAATACCCACCACTAGGCTCACCTAAAACCCAACCCCCTCCCCTCCAAAACCCTCAGTTTGTTTCTCAGAGTCTACAATCTCTCATGGTTCAACTCCCTCTCCAATTTCCCCCAATTCCCTTTACTTTCATTCTCCTAATGTCTTCCATGTTATACCTTATGCTCCATAAGTAAGTGAAACCATATGAACATTGACTCTCTCTGCTTGACTTATTTAACTTAGCATAATCTCCTCCAGTCCCATCCATACTGATACAAAAGTTGAGTGTTCATCCTTTCTCATGGAGGCATAATATTCCATTGTATATATGGACCATATCTTCTTTATCCATTCATCTGTTGAAGGGCATCTTGGCTCTTTCCACAGTTTGATGATTATGGCCGTTGCTTCTATGAACATTGGGGTACAGATGGCCCTTCTTTTCACTACATCTGTATCTTAGGGGTAAATGCCCAGTAGTGTAATTGCAGGGTCATAGGGAAGCTCTATTTTTAATTTCCTAAGGAATCTCCACACTGTTTTCCAAAGTGGAATCACCAAGTTGCATTCCTATCAACAGTGTAAGAGGGTTTCCCTTTCTCCACATCCTCTCCAACACTTGTTCTTTACTGTCTTGTTAATTTTGGCCATTCTAACTGGTGTAAGGTGGTATCTCAATGTGGTTTTGATTTGAATCTCTCTGATGGCTAAGAATTATGAACTTTTTTTATGTGTCTGTTAGCCATTTGTGTGTCTTCATTGGAGAAGTGTCTGTTCATCCCTTCTGCCTATTTTTTAACATGAATATTTGTTTTGTGTGTGTTGAGTTTGAGGAGTTCTTTATAGCTCTTGGATATCAGCCCTTTGTTATAGTGTCATTTGCGAATATCTGCTCCCATTCTGTGGGATGCCTCTTTGTTTTGTTGACTATTTCCTTTGCTCTGGAGAAGGTTTTGATCTAGATGAAGTCCCAAAAGTTCATTTTTGTTTTTATTTCCCTTGAAGATGTGTCCTGAAAGCAGTTGCTGTGGCCAATGTCTGAAAGGTTACTGCCTATGTTCTCCTCTAGGATTTTGATAGATTCCTGCCTCATGTTGAGGTCTTTTATCCATTTCGAGTTTATCTTTGTGTATGGTGTAAGAGAATGGTCAAGTTTGATTCTTCTATAGACAGCTGTCCAATTTCCCCAGCACTATTTATTGAAGAGACAATCTTTTTTCAACTGGATATTTTTTCCTGCTTTGTAGAAAATCTTTTGACCGTAGAGTTGTGGGTCCATATCTGGGCTCTCCACTCTGTTCCAATGGTCTATGTGTCTGTTATTCTGCCACTACCATGCTGTCTTGGTGATCACAGCTTTGTAGTAAAGCTTGAAATCAGGCAATATATTACCCCCAGCATTCTTTTTCTTTTTGAACATTTCCTTAGCAATTTGATGTTTTTTCTGATTCCATACAAATGTTAGGATTGTTTGTTCCAACTCTTTGAAAAATGGCAGTGGAATTTTGATTGGGATGGCGTTGAAATTATAGATTGCTCTGGGCAGTATAGACATTTTAACAATATTTATTCTTCCAATCCATTAGTATGGAATGCTTTTCCATCTTTTTGTTTCTTCTTCAATTTCTTTCATGAGTGTTCTGTATTTCCTCAATTACAGATCCATTACCTCTTTGGTTAGGTTTATTCCCAGGTATAAGATGGTTCTTGGAGCTATTGTAAATGGAATCAATTCTCTAATTTCCCTTTCTATATTTTCATTGTTAGTGCATAAGAAAGTAAGTGATTTCTGTGCATTGATTTTGTATCCTGCCACATTACTGAATTGCTGTATGAGTTCTAGTAGTTTGGAGGTGGAGTCTTTTAGGTTTTCCACATAAGGTATTATGTCTTCTGTGAAGAAAGAGTTTGAGTTCTCCTTTTTTCAATTTGAATAACTTTTATTTCTTTTTGTTGTCTGATTGTTTTTGCTAGGACTCCTAGTACTTTTTTGACTACAGTAGCAAGAGTGAGCATCCTTTTCTCATTCCTGATCTCAAAGGGAAGACTGTCAGCTATTCCCTATTGAGAGTGATATTCACTGTGGGTTTTTCATAGATTTTATGAAGCTGAAGAATGTTCTCTCTATCCCTCTATGTCAAAACATTTTAATCAGGAACGGATGCTGTATCTTCTCAAATGCTTTTTCTGCATCAATTGAGAGGACCATGTAGTTTTTCTCTCTTCTTTTACTGATTTATCACATTGATTGGTTTTCGAATGTTGAACCACCCTTGCATCCCAGGCAGAAATCCCACTTGGTCATGGTGGATAATCATTTTAATGTACTGTTGGATCCTATTAGCTAGGATGTTGTTGTGAATCTTGGCATCCATATTCAACAGGGATATTGGTCTGAACTTCTCCTTTTTGGTTTGGTCTTTGCCTGATTTGGGGATCAGGTTAATGCTGGCTTCATAGAAATAGTCTACAAGTTTTTCTTCTGTTTCTATTTTTTGACACAGCTTCAGGAAAATAGGTATTATGTCTTCTTTAAGTATTTGGCAGAATTCCCCAGGGAATATGTCAGGTCCAGTACTTTTGTTTTTTTGGGAGGTTTTTGATCACTGCTTCAATCTTGCTACTAGATATTGGTCTATTCAGGTTGTCAATTTCTTCCTGTTTCAGTCTTGGAACTTCATAGGTTTCCACGAATACATCCATTTCTTCTAGGTTGATTAACTTATTGTCATAAAACTGTTGATAATAATTTCTGATGATTTTTTCTATTTTCTTGGTGTTATTCATGATCTCTCCTTTTTCATTCACAATTTTATTAATGTGGGTCCTCTCTCTTTTCTTTCAGATTAGTTTGGCCAGTGGTTTATCAAATCTTATTGATTCTTTCAAAAAACTAACTTCTCATTTCATCAATGTGTTCTACTGTATATCTAGTTTCTATCTCATTGATCTCTGCTCTAGTCTTGATTATTTCCTTTCCTGTGTGTGGGGTTGGCTTAAGTTGTTGTAGATTTTCCAGTTCTTTAAGGTGTAAAGAGACCTGGTGTATTCTGGATTTTTCCATTTTTTTTTGAGTGAGGCATTGATGGCTATGTATTTCCCCCTTAGAACCACCTTTGCCATATCCCATAGGTTTTGGACCAATGTATCTTCATTCTCATTGGTTTCCATGAATTGTTTAAGTTCTTCTTTGATTTCCTGGTTGACCCAAGCATTCTTTTTTTTTTTAAGATTTATTTATTTATTTATTTGACAGACAGAAATCACAAGTAGGCAGAGAGGCAGGCAGAGAGAGAGAGAGAGAGAGGAGGAAGCAGGTTCTCCGCTGCACAGAGAGCCCGATGTGGGGCTCGATCCCAGGACCCTGGGATCATGACCTGAGCCGAAGGCGGAGGCTTTAACCCACTGAGCCACCCAGGTGCCCCGACCCAAGCATTCTTAAGCAAGGTGGTCATTAGCTTCCAAGTGTTTGAATTCTTTCCATACCTTTTCTTGTGGTTGAGTTCCAGTTTCAAAGCATTGTGGTCTGAGAATATGCAGGGAATAATCTCAATCTTCTGGTATTGGTTGAGCCCTGATTTGTGACCCAGTATATGGTCTATTCTGGAGAATGTTCCATGTGAGCACAAGAAGAATGAGTATTCTGTTGTTTTAGCGTGAAATGATCTATATATACCGATGAGGTCCATCTGGTCCAAAGTGTCATTCAAAATTCTTGTTTCCTTATTGATTTTCTGCTTGAATGCTCTATTACTGAGAGTGGCATGTTAAGATCCCCTACTATTAATGTATTCATAGCAATATGACCTTTTGTTTTGATTAACAGTTGGCTTATGTAGTTGACTGCTCCCGTATTGGGGGCAAAAATACTTAAAATTGTTAGATCTTCTTGATGGATAGACCCATTAAGAATGATGTAGTGTCCTTCTTTATCTCTGATTACAGTTTTAGTTAAAAATCTAATTTATCTCACATGAGAATCCTTACTCCATCTTTCTTTTGAGGCCCGTTTACATGAAAGATTCTTCTCCATTCCTTCACTTTCATTCTGAATGTATTTTTAGGTTCCAAATGGGTCTCTTGTAGACAACATATGGACGGGTCCTGTCATTTTATTCAATCTGTAATCCTGTGCCATTTTATGGGAGCATTTAGGCTGTTCACACTGAGAGTGATTATTGAAAGGTAAGTTTTTATTGGCATCACATTGCCTGTGAGGTCCTTGTTTTTATCAATTGTCTCTATAAATTTCTTCACTCAGGTTCTTTCTCATTTTAGAGGCCTCCCCTCACCCTTTAATATTTCTTGTAGTGCCAGCTTGGTGTCCACATACTCTTTTAAACCTTGCTGATCTTGGAAGCTCTTTGTCTCTCCATCCATTTTGAATGTCAGCCTTGCTGGATAATGTATTCCTGGCTGCATGTTCTTCTCTTTTATGCACTGAATATGTCTTGTCAGCCCTTTCTGTATTGCCAGGTTTCTGTAGACAGGTCTGATGTTATTCTGATGAATCTTCCTCTGTACATAAGGAGTCTCTTCCCCCTAGCTGCCCTTAGGACCTCTTGTCTCAAATTATGATTCATGAATTTCAAAATGAAGTACTGGAGGTCTTTCTAGATTCGTTGGTCTTGGGGGATGTCATTTCTGCCTGTAGGATATAAACGCTTGTTCCATTCCCCAGACTGGGGAAATTTTCATCCAGAATTTGTTCAGCTATATCTTCTAGACTTCACTCTTTCTCCACCTGTTCAGGGACCCCAATAATTCTGACTTTGGAATGTTTCATGGCATAATTTATTTCCCTAATTCTGTTTTTATGGCTTCTAAGCTTTTTTTTTTTTTTCCAGGCCTCCTCCTGATCCTTCTTCTCTGTTAGTTTGTCCTCTAGATCACTACTTCTATCTTTTGCCTTGGTTACCCTAGCTTTTAGAGTATTTAGATTAGATTGGATCTCATTGATAGCATTTTTAACTTCTGCCAGATCAGCTCTCATTTATGCCCTTGAGATGTTATGTTGTTACTAATGGTTTTCTCCAACCTAACCATTGCCTGGGTAATTGTTACCCTGAATTCCCTTTCTGACATACTGTTTATTTCCATATCTAGTAGTTCTTTAAGAGAGGGCACAGTCTTTGAATTTTTCCTCTGTTGGTTGTTCCTCCTCCTTGTCATTTTGGTGAGAGGTGGTTGAAGGGATGAATAGCTGTATATATCAACCATAATCCAGACAAGGAACACCCTGGAAAGATTTTGGAGCAATTGGAAGTCACCACCAAAAAGAAATAAAAAGTAAAAAAGAGAATGGTCGAGTTTCATTCTTCTACATATAGCTGTCCAGTTTTCCCAGCACCATTTATTGAAGAGACTGTCTTTTTTTCACTTTATATTTTTTCCTGTTTTGTCGAAGATTATTTGCCCATAGAGTTGAGGGTCCATATCTGGGCTCTCTACGCTGTTCCACTGGTCTATGTGTCTGTTTTTATGCCAGTACCAGGCTGTCTTGGTGATCACAGCTTTGTAGTAAAGCTTGAAATCAGGTAATGTAATGCCCCCAGTTTTATTTTTGTTTTTCAACATTTCCTTAGCGATTCAGGGTCTCTTCTGATTCTATACAAATTTTTGGATTATTTGTTCCAGCTCTTTGAAGAATACCAGTGGAATTTTGATTGGGATGGCATTAAAAGTATAGATTGCTCTAGGCAGTATAGACATTTAAACAATGTTTATTCTTCTGATCCAAGAGCATGGAATGGTCTTCCATCCTTTTGTGTCGTCTTCAATTTCTTTCATGAGTGTTCTGTAGTTCCTCGAGTATAGATCCTTTACCTCTTTGGTTAGGTTTATTCCCAGGTATCTTAAAAAAAAAGAAAGAAAGAAAGAAAGAAAGAAAACCTTAAAAAAAAAGTAAAAAAGAGGGAGAGTAAGTAGAAAAAAAAAGAAAAAAAAGAAAACTCAGCCAAAATGAGCTTCAAAAGTAAGATTTATAAGGTATATAAACAAGCAAAAAGACCAACAAAAGTAAATGACACAGAAAAAAAGAGGAACCCAGCCAAAATGAACCCCAAGAATAAGATTTATATAATACCAGAACAAAACTAATTCACAGAAACATTGACAGAAGAATAAGATGGGAGGGTGGTTATAAATCCTCCATGTGGGCGAGGAAGTTTCTTTCAGTTCTCCCTGGGTATGTATTGATATCTTTGTTAAAAGATTCAACTTTCCAGAGATACAGGGAAATTAAAACTGGTTTATATATGGGGTAGTATTGAATAGGGAAAATGGATTACCTTGAAGCTTATATCTGTATATTTAAAAAAAGGAAATACAGATATAGGTATGAAAAATGTTCAAGTTAAAAAGTATTATAGAATGTGTTGTAGTAAACCTCTAGCTATAATGGTAAGTAGGTTAAAAAAATTAAAAGAACAAGAATCGTGAGAATGAAATTTTAAAAAAAGTTGTATCTAGGAAATACACAGGTTTTAGGGCAATACCAGGAGCTTAATATATTGTTTTCCAATCATGCTGGGGTTTTACAGTTTTATGGGGACCCTGTGGTGGTTGTCCTCTTGCTATTTTGGCTTGTCTTGTGGGGGAGGGGCCTGCTGCATTGTTCTCTGGTCAGTTTTGCTTGGTTTGAGTTGCTCTGCATGTTATCAAGGGGGTGGGCTCTGTGGAAACTTTTTCCAGGCTTTTGTTCTCTGGAGATTTTTGTTCTTTGTTGGCTTTTTGTGGCCTTTCAGAGGGTCAGAGCAAAGAAAGAATCTGTCTGCACCCAGACCTCTGCCTCAGAGAAAATCCTCAGACTGTTCCTCTCTGGGTGGTCCAGAATACACAGACTGTCCCGCTGCAAACTCTGCTGAACAGTGCAACATTCCACAGGTGGTACACACCTCAGCCATTGTCCTAGTATTCACCTGAGTACCCTGCTTGTCTCTGCACCCCTGTGCCACTAAAGTGATATTGGTCCAGGGGGCCTTCTTCTGGTGGCTGCCTTTGCAGAGATTGGTGTCTGGAGTCCAGGCCCACACTGGGTGCACTCAGACCCCATGGTCACACAGGTCATGGAAGGCTGTGGTCCTTGAGACCGCTGCCCATCACCCACACCATGCTCTCTGTGGTGCAAGCAGTGGAAAGCCACGGGCTCAGGGACCACCGACAAAAGGCCCCACCAGACTCGTTCTGGCATGGGTGTTCACTGGTGGTGGCCATCCTGGCAACATGGGCTTAGGCCCCTGCCCATGATTGCCTGATTCCACCAGTTACCCCTTAAGATCTTTTGCTCTTTTTGAGTGCTTTTAACCAGATGCCGAGTTAATGCTGGTCTTTTGTACTGGGGTATTACTTTTCAATGGGTTGCTTATGGTGGCTCCCTCCCCCTTCTGTTTATCCTCCAATATTAGACCAAACATTCCCACTCCACTTTACCTCTCCACTGCTGTCTTGTGCCCACATAGAGATCCAGAAGTGTATAATCTTACATCTCAGCCTGATTTCATGGGTGTTCAGAGTGTTCTGGTAGATATTTAGTTCACTTTAGGGGACTAGT
The DNA here is from genome assembly GCF_002288905.1 of Enhydra lutris kenyoni. NCBI lineage: Eukaryota > Metazoa > Chordata > Mammalia > Carnivora > Mustelidae > Enhydra > Enhydra lutris. Next base: position 1,305,933 of record NW_019154186.1, read on the forward strand.
TGAAACAGGGTCTGTTACTTCTCCACCATTTGCCCCTCCTCCGCAGTTCTTATTTTTTAATAATGTCTTTATCTGGTTTTTATATTGGGATAATGTGGGCCTCATAGAATGAATTTGGATTTTTTCCATCCTTTTCTATTTTTTGGAATATTTTGAGAAGAACAGGTACTAATTCTTCTTTGTACATTTCATAGAATTGACCTGTGAAACCATCTGATCATGGACTTTTGTTTTTTGGGAGTTTTTTGATTACTGATTCAATTTCTTTGCTGCTTATCAATCTGTTCACATTTCCTATTTCTTCCTGTTTCAGTTTTGGTAGTTCATGTGTTTCTAGGAATTTATCCATTTGTTCTACATTGTACAGTTTAACATACAGTTTTTCATTATATCCTCTTCTAATTGTATTTCTGTGGTGTTGGTTTTTATTTCTCCTCATTTGTGATTTCATCTATTTGGGTCCTTTCTCCTCCCCTCACCCAAGTTTCTAAATCTTTTCTTTTTGTTCTAATCTGTTATTTTCATTCTTCCAATGGTTTTATATTTTGTTGTTTATTTTCTAGCTCTTTTATGTATAAGGTAAGGTTGTTTATTTGAGATCTTTCTTGGTTTTTGAGGTAGGCATTTATTGGTATAATCTTCCCTCTTAGAACCACTTTTGCTTCATCCCGGAGGTTTTGGACCATTGCATTTTCATTTTCATTTTTTTCCATGTCTTTTTAAAAAAGTTTCTTCTTTTATTTCCTGGTTGACACATACATTGTTTAGTAACATATTATTTAACCTCCTTGTATTTGTGTTCTTTCCAGATTTTTTCTTGTGTTTAAATTATAGTATCATAATGTTGTGGTCAGAAAAGACACATTGTATGATTTCAATCATCTTGAATGTGTTGAGGCTTGTTTTGTGGCCTAATATGTGGTCTATTCTGCAGAATGTTTCATGGGCACTTGAAAAAAAATGTTCTTCTGTTTTAAGATGGAATGCTCTGAATATATCTGTTCAATCCACCTGTCTAGGGTCACTTTTTCTTTGTTAATTTCCTGTTTGCATGATCTGTCCACTGATATAAGTAAGGTGTTAATGCCCCATAGTATTATTGTATTATTATTGATTAGTTCCCTTATGTTTGTTATTAACTCTTTTATGCATTGGGTTGTTATTATGAGGGTTCATAAATATTTACAATTGTTATATTTTCTTGTTGGATTTTTCCCTTTATTATTATATAGTGTCTTTATTTGTCTCATGTTACAGTCTTTGTCTTTACATCTGAAATTAGTCTCTTGTAGGCAGTACATAGATCCTCTTGGTTTTTTAAATCCATTGGAGAATTTTGATTGGTGCATTTATCCCATTTACATTTAAAGTAATTATTTATAGATACATGTTTATTGCCATTTTATAATTTGTTTTGTCACTGTTTCTGAAGATTTTCTCTGATCCTTTCGTCTTTCTCTGTTTTGTGGGTTGCTGATTTTCTTTAGTGATATATTTGCATTTATTTTCCTTTATTCTTTGCACGTTATTAGTGGTTTTTGATATATGGATATCACCAGGTTTGTGTATAAACCCTTCTACATATAACAGTCTATAATCAATATATATGATGGTCATTCAATTTTAAATCCATTTTTTTACCCTCTCCTCCCCATGTTTTAGGTATATATTGTTATATTATATATATATATATATAGAGAGAGAGAGAGAGAGAGAGAGAGACAAATTGACAGTATTAAGGTAGGAAGCACAAAAGTAGTAAAAATGAATATTTATGAAAATGAATATTTATGAAAAATGAATATTTTTGAAATTATGAATATTTATGAAAAATCAATTAAGTCACAAAATTTAAAAAATATGTATAATATATATATATAAATCAAGAAAGTCACAAAATTAAAATATATATATATATATTTATATTTTAATTTTGTGACTTTAATTGATTTTTTTCATAAATATTCATTTTTACTACTTTTGTGCTTCCTACCTTGATACTGTCACTTTTGGTCTCTCCTTTCCACTCAGTCCCTTTATATATTTCTTGCAGGGCTGGTTAAGTGCTCATGAACTAGTTTTTGCTTGTCTGATAAACTGTCTATTCTTCTATTCTGAGTGATAACCTTGCTAGATAGAGTATTCTTGGTTGCAGAATTTTCCCATTCAGCATGGTGAATATATCATGCCACTCTCTTCTGGCTTGCCAAGCTTCTGCTGAAAAATGTCCTGCTAGCGTTATGGATTTCCCTTGTAAGTTACCGTCTTCATTTGTCTTGCTGATTTTATTTTTTTTTCTTTGTTACTATATTTTCCCAATTTAGTTACAATATGTCTTGGTGTGGGGTCTGTTTTTGTTGATTTTGAGGGGAGTTCTCTGTCTCCTGGATGTGGATGTCTATTTCCTTTCCCCAGATTAGGGAAGTTTTCAGCTATTATTTCTTCAAATAATTTTTTGCCCCCCTTTCTCTCTCTTCTTCTGATACTCCTGTAATATTAATGTTATTATGTTTGATGGAGTCACTAAGTTCCTCAAGTCTATTCTCATTTTGTATAATGCTTTTTTGTCTCTTTTGTTCAGCTTGGTAACTTTCCATAGTTCTGTCTCTATGTTATTAATTCATTCTTCTCCTTAGTCCAACCAGCTCTTCACTCCAGGAAATGTGCTTCTCATTTTGTTTATTGCATCCTTTATCTCTGCTATGTTATTCCTGATCTCTGTGTTAAGGTCTCACTCATGTTTTCCACACTTTTCTCAAGTTCAGTGAGTATCCTTATAATCTTTGCTTTAAATTCTCAGACATGTTATTTAAATCTGTTTCACTTAGATATCTGGCCATGCCTTAATTTGTTCTTTCATTTGGGATAAATTTCTCAGTTTCCTCTTTTTCTCTACTTCTCTGTTTCTCTGTGTTAAGACAGGCAATTATGTCTTCTGCTCTCAAAAGTAGAGACTTTATGAAGAAGAGGTCCTGGAATGACCTGCAGTGCAGTGTCCCTCTTCACCAGAACCTGACACTTCAGGAGAGTATCCTATGCATGTTGCTAATTTCCTGCTCTTGCGTCTGAGTCACTTTTCCTTCCAGTGCAACCATCTTCACTGACTCTGCCTAATGCTTTCTGTCTATGGTGTTAGTGGGACCCAGGAAGGCCAGCTTTGAGAGGGCATGCCTGCTTGAGAAATTGGGATTGAGGCAGCATTTTTACCAAAAATTTTTTTCTGAGCTATTAGTCCTATGCTGTATCCCCTCAAGAAGTGTGACTGCTGGGTCTGCACACCAGTGTGGCTGTGGGTGTGAGGCTGGGCACTCAGCTTGGCAATGGCTGGACACAGCTGAGCATGGTTCAGCAATGTGGGCTGGTGCTGCAAGTTGTCTTGGCATAGCACATTGTCACAACTGTGTACCTGGTAGCTGCATGTGATGCATGTGCAACTTAACAAAAATTTCTGTGAGCCTAGAGCTGAAGCTAACAGGCTTGGAGTGGGTGAGTCCTCAAGAGAATTTGTGGACATTGTGCATTGCTAGTGTGTTAGGTAGAAAGTGTCTATGCTGCCCAGCCACCCACAGGTGGCCCTTTGTTTATGCTAGAGGGCAGGTGAAGTGAAAGTTGCCTGCCAGGTCCCCCGTCTTCAAAGAAGTCCCCCAACACACTCCAAAATCAGTAAGAACAGATCTGTCTCCCATTTGTTCCCACTGTTGTGTAAGTCACTTTTTTTATGTTGCCTTTTTGTGCAGGTTGCTGTGTCTTTAAGGGTGGTGACACTGTTACCACTCACCCTCCCAGGTAGCCCAATGCTAAACAGCTGACTTTTAAAGCTCTAAGGTCCTAGTCCCACTGGTTATAGAAACTCATGGGATTCAGCCCCTCTGGTTTTCAAAGCCAAATATTATCTGAATTAATCCTCCCCATATGAGCTACCTGGTGTGAGAGTTCATTTCCCTGCCTTCTCCCTGCACGCAGCTCCTTCCCTTTTGTAGACAACCTTCCTCCACCTTTCTGACTTCCTTAAACTTTAAGATGCAGCTTCTTCTCTGTATTTAGTTGTGGAGTTAGTTCTGCCAGTCTTTGAATCAATCTCTGATTTATTGACTTGGATGTGGATGATACCTAGTCATAAACATGGGGCTGGATTAGCACAGGGTTCTCCCACTCTGCTGATACTTAACCTATTGAGCCACGCAGGTGCTCATGTGTTAAATCTTGATCTCGAATGTGATAGTATTTATATGGAGTGCCTTTAAGAGGTCATGAATGGGATAAATACCTTCATAAAATAGACCTCAAGGAACTCCAGAGATCCCTTATGCCATGGGAGGTCACAGTGAGAATATGGCTATCTAAGAACCAGAATGTGGGTCCTCAATCTTCACTTCATCTGCCAGTCTATGGTATTTTTATTATGTTGTTTTTGCTATGACAGCCCAAAAGGACCAAGACAATATAGAATGGTCAGTTAAATAACAAGTTTATATTCACATAGTTTTGGAGGCTAAAGGTCTAAGATCAAAATGTCAGCAGGTGTGGATTTTCCCGAGGCCTCTCTTCTTGTCTTGCAGGAAGCTAACTTCTACCTTTGTCATTATATGGTCTTTCCTCTGTGTACACACATCCCTGGTATCTCTGCATAATTCAGAATACTGATAAATTTACAGCAAACTCAAAATCCAATGTTTAATAAATTATAGCACAATAACTCAGTAGACTATTACGTAGTCTTTACATTTAGCCATTGCGTATTTACTTGGTAAATGTGATATCTGAAGTAACAAAGCAGAGTGTAAAAATTGGTATCCATATGAGCAAAGCACTGGAAAGATCTCAAAGAAGTGAAAATATTTATGAAGTTGAATGTTAAGAATATGAGCATGTGATTTCTATATTTTTTATAAATGAGTAAATGCACATATTTTACACAGTGTCCAATATTCTCAGACCCATACCTCTTCACAAAACAGAGTCAGTGTTTTAGGCAGTATATGAGATAGAGTAATCCAGGTGGACATGGTAATGTCACCTTTCCAGAAGGGGAATAGGATCAGGACCACTGACCTCTGAATAAATGAACCACATCACACAAATAGATGGGGTAGCCAACACAACCATTTTCTTTCTTTCTTTATTTTTTTTACCACGTATTTTATTTTGTTTTATGTTTATGTTATTTTATTTTCTCAGTGTTCCAAGATTCGTTGTTTATGTACCACACCCAGTGCTCCATGCAATACATGCCCTCCTTAATACCCACCACCAGGCTCACCCATCCCCCCAAACCCATCCCCTCTAAAACCCTCAGTTTGTTTCTCGGAGTCCCCAGTCTCTCATGGTTCATCTCCCCCTCTGATTTCCCCCAACTGACTTTTTTTATCCTTCTCCTAATGTCCTCCATGTTATTCCTTAGTTCCACAAGTAAGTGAAACCATGTGATAATTGACTCTCTCTGATTGACTTATTTCATTCAGAATAATCTCCTTCAGTCCTGTCCATGTTGATACAAAAGTTGGTTATTCATCTTTTATGATGGCTGAGTAATATTTTATTGTATATATGGACCATATCTTCTTTATCCATTCATCTGTTGAAGGGCATCTTGGCTCTTCCCATAGTTTGTCAATTGTGGACATTGCTCAACAAAACAAAGAGGCAAACCACGGAATGGGAGAATATATTCACAAATGACACAGCAGATAAAGTGCTGATATCCAAGATCCATTTTCTTTTCTTTTTGTTTCAAATTTTATTTAAATTCTAGTCAGTTAAAGTTTCAGGAGTAGAACTTAGTGATTCATCAATTACATATAACACTCAGATCATCACAACATGTGCCCTCCTTTATGCCCATCACCAGTTTAACCTAACACCCACCCACCACGTTCCAACAACCCTTAGTTTGCTATCATTAAGAGTCTCTGATTCTTAATGGTTTGTTTCCCTCTCTTTTTTCCCTCTTCCCATGTGTTCATCTGTTTTCTTTCTTAAATTCCACATATGAATGAAATCCTATGGTATTTGTCTTTCTCTGACTGACTTATTTGCTTAGCATACTACACTTTAGTTCATTCATGTCATTGCAAATGGCAAGACTTCATTCTTTTTAATGGCTGAGTAATATTCCTTAGTATTTATATCCTACATCTACTTTATCCATTAATCAGACAATGGACATTTGGGCTCTTTCCATAATTTCACTATTGTTGATACTATTGTTACAAACACTGGGGTGCATGTGATTTTGAGTTATTACATTTGTATCCTTTGGATAAATACCTAGCAGTGCAATTACTGGGTTGTAGGGTAGTTCTATGTTTAACTTTTTGAGTAACCTCCCTACTGTTTTCCAGACTGGCTGCACCAGTTTGCATTCCCACTAACAGTACAAGACAGTTCCCCTTTTTCCATATCCTTGCCAGCACCTGTTGTTTCCTGTGTTGTTGAGTTTAGCTATTCTGACTCTGTGTGAGGTGATAACTCATTATAGTTTTGATTTGTATTTCCCTGCTAATGAGTGAGGTTAAGGATTTTTTTCATGTGTCTGTTAGCCATTTGTATGTATTATTTGGAGAAACATCTGCTCATGTATTATGCCCATTTCTTAACCAGCTTATTTATTTTAGAGGTGTTGACTTTGATAAGTTACTTTAGATTTTGGATTCTAGCCCTTTATCAAATAAATCATTTGCAAATATCTTCTCCCATTCCATAGGTTGCTTTTTAGTTTTGTTGATTGTTTCCTTTGTTGTGTAAAAGGTATTTATTTTGATGAAGTCCCAATAGTTCATTTATTTTGATGAAGTCCCGATAGTTTCCCTTGTCTTCTGTGATGTGTCTAGCAAGATGTTGCTACAGCCCATGTCAAACTGGTTGCTGACTATATTCTCCTCTAGGATTTTGATTGATTCTTGTATTACATTTAAGTCTTTCATTAATATTAAATTTATTTTTGTGTATGATATAGGAAAGTGGTCCAGTTTCATTCTATTATTTCTCTATGCTTTTTTCAAGTCCAGATACTATTGTTTTGACTATTGTTTTGCATTCTTGTTCAGATATATTGCTTATATCTGTTTTGAGCAAGTCTCTGGTTGTCATTTCTTGTTGACCTTTCTTTTGGAGAGAATTCCTCCATTTTGTCATTATGTCTAGGTTTCTCTCTCTTGCATGTTATGAAAGCTTTTTGTTTCTTGCTCCTGAGAGTAATATTATATTAATAAATGGTCATAAACTGTGTGGTCCTGTCACTTCAGGAAGTGTTTCTGGTGTATGCTGTGTGTACTCTGCTTTTGTGTTTTGGCTGCTCTTTCCCACAAATCCAGTCCTCTGCAGAATTCCTCTTTGCTTGTAGTAGGAAGTGTTTGGACTTTTAACTAGGTGTGTTTTGATTTGTTTGTTAATATAAGACTTAAAAGAAAAAAAGCCTGATCCAAGAAAGGTGAAAAGAAAAAGAAAAAGAAAAGCAAACAAGCAAACAAAAAAGTATAAGCTGATTCCAAAGAAAAACAAAGACAGAATAAAGAGGGAACAAAAAAAGGATCTTGTCTCAAAAGGAGAGGCTTAAACAAGCAGACCAACAAATGAACAGAAAACTATAAGCCTGATTCCAAAGAAAGAAGAAAAAGAGAGAGAGAGAGAGAGAGAGAGAGAAAAGAAAAAAAAATAAATTAAAAAATTTTGAAATAAATAAATAAGAATTAAAAAAAAAAATCTGATCTTATGTCTACCATAACTGAAGCTGATGCTTTGGAGCACTCTATTATCAGTAGACTTGGTACATGTGGGTGCCCTGAGTTGGTCCTCTGGGGGAGAGGGTCATTGCTCTGGCTTACAGTCAGACTGGTCCTAGTAAAGTTGCCCCTGCCAGGCATGGGGAGGAGTGGTTTGGTGTATGTGACTACAACCTCCACTGGGGGGGGGGGCTGTTTTTTCTCTGAAGTCCAACCACACTGTTGGCCTGGTTGGTGGGGGTGGAAGATGGTGTCAATCTGCACTCATCCCCAGGGAGGGGAACTTGGGGGCCACCACTATTCAGGAGACCCTCACAAACAGCAAACAATCTTCCCTCCAATATCCCAGGCTTTTGTCAGATTGTTGCCCTCAACTTGTCTGTGCCTGGGCCATTGGATTGCCCAGTACCACAGTTCTGTATTTATCTCTGCTCTGTGGCTGGGATTCAAAACTCCAAACCTGAAAGACCTGACAACATGCAGACCCATCTCCGTCCCCCATAAGAGCCTCACAGCCCTGCACCTGACACCATTCTGTCCCAGAAAAGCAATTGCATGGCTGTGCAGGTCCCTAGAATCTATTGTGAAACCAGGTTATCTGCCCTCTGAGTATGCCTTCGTTTCCTGATGTTGAACAGCCACTGAATGGCACTGGAGAGGCAATATACCCTCTTTGTCCTTGAAAAGGCAAATACCTTCTTCTTAGTGAACTTTAGGAAGGGGGCCATCCTCTCCCACTGTGACCCAGGGGATCCTCACACCGCAGTATCTTTCATGAGCCCTATACATTGCTTTTTCTCTCCCTCTCTTCCTGATTTCTTTCCCCCCAAAGGGCTCCCTCCCCTCTGCAGCACTACTGTTTTTCTCTCATCCAATTCATGACTCTGAGCCTTGCATCTGTCACATTATCTCTCTCCCTCTTTTTGTGAAAAATGATTTCTTTTTAAAAAAAATATTTTATTTACCTATTTGATAGAGAGAGAGCAAGCACAGCAGGGAGAGCAGCAGGCATAGGAAAAGGAAGAAGTAGAAGTATTGTTGAGTGGGAATCCTGATGGGTACTCAAACCCAAGACTCTGAGATCATGACCTGAGCCAGACACCCCTGTGCAAAATGTTTTCTTAACCCTAAGATTGATATTCTAGTTGTTCAAAAATAATTTGATGTTGATCTAGCAGTATCCATGGGATAAGACAAGCCCAGGGTCTCCCTATTACTCTGCCATCTTGGTTCCTTCTCCTATCTGAAATCTCCATTCCCTCACTTTCACTCTGCAGGTGTCTTTAGGTCTAAAATGAGTCTCTTATAAGCAGTATATAGATTATTCTTTTTTTTTCAAGATTTTTTTTATTTGCCAGAGAGAGAGAGACACAGCGAGAGAAGGAACACTAGCAGAGGAGTGGGAAAGGGAGAAGCAGACTTTCTGCTGAGCAGGGAGCCTGATGCTGGGCTCCATCCCAAGACCCTGCAATCATGACCTGAGCTGAAGGCAGTCGCTTAACCAACTGAGCCACTCAGACGCCCCTTGTTCTTGTTTATTAATCCATTCTGATGTCCTCTGTCATTTGATTGCAACATTTAGTCCATTTACCTCCAGAATGATTGTTGATATGAAATTAGTGTCATTGTGTTACCCGTATAGTTCGTGGTTTTGGTGATGCTCTCTGTTCCTTTCTATTTTTTGTTGCCTTTTGTCTTTTTTCCCCATTCAAAGAACCCCCTTTAATATTTCTTGTAGCGCTCATTTCATGCTCATGACCTCCTTTACTTTTTGTTTGTCTGGGAAAACCTTTATCTCTCCTATTCTGATTTACAGGATTGCTGGATAAAGTATTCTTGGCTGCATATCTTACCATTCAGTACACAAAATGTATCATGCAACTCTCTTCCAGACTGCCACATTTCTTTGGACAGATCTGTTGTGAAACTGATGTGTTTCCCACGTATGTTAAGGGCTCCCCCCTCCTGCTGCTTTCAACATTCTTTCCTTTTCTGCATGTATCTTGTGTATTTGACTATGATATGTTTTGGTGATGGCTGGCTTCTGTTGAATTTAATGGGAGTTCTCCATGCACCTTGGATTTTGCTATTTGTTTCCTTCCCCAGATTAGGCAACTTTTCATCTATAATTTACTCAAATAAAACTTTTGCCACTTTTTCTTTCTCTTCTTCTGGAACTCCTATGATAGGAATGTTATGCTTTAAGAAGTTGCTGAGCTCTCTAAGTCTACATTTGTGACCTAATACTTTTCCTTCCCTGTTTAGCTTCATTATTTTCCATAATTTTATCTTTTAAACCAGTGATTCATTCCTCTGCTTCTTCCATCCTCATTTTCATGGCCTCCAGTTGGGTTTGCATCTCAGTTATAGCATTTTTAATTTTAGCCTGACTAGTTTTTTAAGTTTTTAAAATCTCTGCAGTAAGGGATTCTTTAGTGTCTTATATGGTTTTTTTTTATGCCCAGCTACTATTCTTATAATTGTTGTTTTAACATCTGTTTCATACATCTTATATCAGTTTTGATTCAATTCCTGGCCATTACTTCTTCCTGGTCTTTCTTTAGAGGTGAATTCCTACATCTTGTTATTTTGTCTAAGTCATTGTTCTTTTGTATGTGTGTGTGATTGTTAGGAAAGCCTGTTATATTTGTGTTCCTGAGAGTAATGGTTATATTAAGAAGAGGTCCAGAAACTAGGGCAGAGGTCGTATATGCATTCTTATGTCGTGTTTTGATTGCCCCTATCCTCAGGTAAATCCTTTGCATAGTTTCTTCTTGTCTGTATTGGGAGGTGTTTGGGCCTTGTCCACTGTGTGGCAAGTTTTACCTAGGTGTGTTTGGTATGCTTTTTAAAAGAAGTTAGATCTAAAGAAAGAATCTAGATCCCATTTCCCCTATAGCTAAAGCTTTGCAGCCCTCTATTATCAGTAAATTTGGTGCATGTGTGGAGTTTGTGTTGGTCTTCTGGGGAAGGGAGCTTCTGGGCTCATTTTTAGGCCAATATGCCCTAGTAAACATACACCTGTAGGGCTTAATGCAAGCAACTCCTGTCTCCACTGCAGGACACTGTGTTGTTATTCACTGAAATTGGTCTGTGTTGCAGTGCAGGGGAGGGTAATGGCTTTGCTCCCCTTTCTCCTCCCTGGAGTGGAGAGTTTGAACCCATCACTCCTTAGGAAACCCTCACAGAAGAGTGAATAATCATCCCTCTTTTGTCCCCAGCTTCCATCAGATCCTTGTCTTCACCTTGTCTGTGTTTGAGTTATCTGTCTGCCACGTGGTATACTACTCTTGTGTTTTATCTTGGGCATGAACCTGGGTTTCAAAACTCTAAACGTTATGGACCCACATGGAACAGACCTGTAGTGATTTTATAGGAGAGAGTCACTATGCTTTTGCTATTTGTTGGTTTGTCCCATTAGAGCAGTTGCATGACAATGCAGTGGTTGAGAGTTTATGGAAAATCACAGCAAAAAGCCAGAACCAAAGTTTGCTGCCCTCAACAAGTGTCTTTGTTCCTTAGCCAGGGAAGAGGGAGACACATTGGCATCACCAGAATGGGAGGCTGTAGTGGTCAGTTAATGGCCTTCAACAAGTTAGTGCTTTCAAAAGCTATTCATTATGATTCTTGATTTGTTTAGACTACCTGTAACTATATCATTAGTGAGAGTTGTTTAGTGTTCTCAGAAGCAGCATAAATCCAAGGTTATTGAAACTTTTTGAACCGATTATAAAAATAAGTTCCCTATGTTTAATAATGATTTTCTAAATATTAAGATTAATAATTTCACCCCTAAAAGGGAATTTTCAAAAAGCCTCTCATGGAAAGTTGCCAAATTGCAATCTGTTCATATAAATGTTTTTCAGGTGGAAGTGAATCCTCCTGGGATAAGGATAAGATGCAATCTTCTCTTGCTGTTCCTGGACCCCAACATGGACTTGCTCATGCAGCCCTGGCTAGCCAGCCAGGCCTTGGGGGTACTCCTGCCCTCAATCCACTGCAGCAGAACCACTTACTGACTAATAGTATGTATTCTGTCCTTTCAAAAGTTGGTGTGTTGAGAAAAATAGCACACAAGACCCACTAGAAACCTTGGTCAAGCAGGGTTAGTGTATTTTCCTTCCACAATGTTCAACACTTTGAAGTCATAAGGATAGATTGAGAGGGATTTATTTGAAAGTGTGGGTTTTATAGAGTAAAGATAGATTGAGAGGGCATGTAGCAGAGTAAAGATACCTGGCAAGTCATGTAACAGAGTAATTAAGAAAGTTGTCTATAGTCACATAAACTTGGGTTTGAAATCCACATCTTTTGAATTCCATGCTACTATTTGACCTTGGAGCATTCATCTAACTTTTCCAAGTCTCCACAGTGTCCACAACTACAAAGGAATAATAAAAATTTGCCTATTAGGTAAGGTTATTGTGAGTGCTAAAAATAACAAAAGAAAAGCTGTTAGTGACTTGCATACAGTAAGAACTGTATACATTATAAGTATTATTATTATTACTCATAAATCGAATTTTAGCTAATGTATACAAATTCAGGTTTAGATGATGTTTTTAGGAACTTCAAAAACTCAGAAGTCTTTCTGTAGGAAAGTGTGTCTTATATACATTACTTGACTAAAACACCACTTTTCCCTTTTCAATCCTAATTTTCTTATAAGCAGGAATCTGAGAGAAAACTTTCATTATTTCTTTCCCTGAGATTTTCATTCTCTCACTAAACCTTAGGATTAAAACAACAGAACAGAGAAATTCTGAAATATTTTAATATGTCTTAAATCTTAATGAAATTTGTCAGTTTTAAGCATACAAAATGAGTTATGGGTCTTACTTTAAAAATGTTATAAACTCAAATATGAAAGGTACATAGAGATGAAATGTTAAGCAAAGATAAATAAATGCCAAGAAAGTTATAAATATTGTGTTATGAGAAGTTGAGAAAAGGACTGATTAAAGTTGACTTATTTCATAAAGCAGGAAAACTTGGAAGACTTCTGGTTTCTGGTCTGACAAGTTTAGAAGTCACTCCTCATCAAAGCAAGATAAAAAACTCTTTTAAATCCATCAGAGATTGAATTCACAGGGCAGAGCTAGCCCCCAAATTGAATATATAGGCAGATACAGAAAATCAGAACTTACAGGGAGCAGAAGCCATAGCTAGAGTCTCGTAGAAATATTTAAATTGCTAGAGATTCAGTTTGGACCTACCGTGAGAGGTAAAAACTCCTGGGGGCCAATTCTTAGTGGGTCTCTGCACTTTCACAAGTCTTAATTCCAGGAGCACCTTGAGGTTCTCATGGTGATGACCTGAGAAAATGTCTTTCATGTTTCGTGCTGGGAGACAGAAGTACTCATTTCAAAATATGCTCAAAGTGTTCTGTTCACCTCAACAAAGGCCAGCCCTCAAAGGAAACTACTTTGCCAAAACTACTTTGTTTTACCAGAGCCTAACTGCTGTGGGGGAAAGATTATATTAAAGTCCAGCATCCTGTAATCGCTAATGTGAGGTAAGGGATGTGCACTTCTCTAGCCCCTTTAACATTTCCTGTGTGAAAAGAGAAATACTCAACTTTAGCCCCCTCTAGTCTTCCTCTCTCACCTAAGAGAGATAAAAGCTAAAAATCCTTTGTGAAAATCATAGCCCAAAGACACAGACTCATTAAGAGACTGAAATCTAATCATGTTTCTCCTCCTTACACATGTTACCACCACCACAATAAGGCTCTATATAAGAACGGTGGATTGCAACTGAGGAAACTGAAGTCCTCACACCAAATTGAATTTGGATTCTTTAAGACACACCAAAGATAATAAGAAGGACAAGAAATTACCACTAACACAACAGCTACAGGAAACAGTAAATATAACTTAATTCCAAGTTGAGCCTGGTTATCTGGTCCAGGACAGGAATTCAGGAAAAGCATAATTGAACTGAAAAGCAACATTAATCAACTGGCTCTAATGGACTTTTATAAAATATTTTACCCAACAACAGAAGGATAGGCAATCTTTCAAACTTGAAATACAAAGAAATAGAAAATCTGAACCATGAAGAAATAGAAAATCTGAACAGACTGATAACAAGTAATGAAACTAAATCAGTAATGTAAACACACCCTCCCCTAAAAAAAGTCCCAGACCAGATGGCTTCAGAGGCAAACTCTACCAAACATTTAAAGAGGAATTAATGCTTATTCTCCTCAAACTATCTCAAAAAATTGAAGAGGAAAAAAAAATTCAAATACATTATACAAGGCCAGAGTTACCCTGATACCAAAACCAGGTAAACACCATTTAAAACAAAAACAAAAACAAACTACAGATCTATATCCCTGATGAACATATATGCAAAAAACATCAACAAAATATTAGCAAACTACATTCAACAATACATTAAAACGATTATTCAACATGACCAAGTAGGATTTATTCAGGGGATGCAAGAATGGTTCAGTATCCACCATATCAATCACCATCATACACCACATCAACAAACTAAGGATAAAAATCATATGACCATTTAAATACATGCAGAAAAAGTATTTAAAAATTAATGCCTATTCATTATAAAAAAACTTCTAACAAAAGTGGTGTTGTAGAGGGAACATAGCTCAAAATACTAAAAGCTATATATGAAAAACCCACAGGTAACATCTTAATCAAAAGAAGCTGAGAGCTTTTCCTCTAATATAGGAACAAAAAAGGATGTCTAATCTTCTCATTTTTATCAAGTGAGTACTGAAAATCCTAGCCACAATAATCAGACAAGAAAAAAGAAATAGATATCCAAATAGTTAAGGAAGAAGCAAAACTTTCATTATTTGCAGATGACATGATACTATACACAGAAAACCTTAAGACTCCACCAAAAAATTACTCGAAGTAATAAATTAATTCAATAAATTTGCAGACTAAAAAATAAAATCCAAAAATTCATAGCATTTCTTTACACAAATAACAAAGAAGCAGGAAGAAATTTTATGAAAAATCCATTTACAATTTCCTCAAGTAGATATTTTATTTAGGAATAAATTTAACCAAAGAGATAAAAGACCTGTATCCTGAAAACCACAAAACACTAAGTAAATAAACTGAAGATGACACAAACAATTGGAAAGATATTCCATTCACATGGATTGGAAGAACCAATGTTGTTAAAATGCCCATGCTACACAAAGCAATCTAGAGATTCAATGAACTCTCCACCAAAATATCAACAGCACTTCTCACAAACTAAAACAAATAATACTAAAATATTTGTGGTACCACAAAAGAAAAAGCAATCATGAGACAAAGAACACAAAGCTGGGGGTATCACAATTCTGGGTTTCAAGATACACTACAAAGCTGTAGTAATCAAAACAGAATGATACTGGAACAAAAATAGACATGTAGATCAAAGGAACGAACAGAAAAACTAGAAATAAATCCCTGATTATATGGTCAATTAATCTATGACAAAGAAGGCAATAATGTACAATGGGGAAGAGAGCCTCTTCAATAAATGGTGCTGGGAAAACTGGACAGCTACATATAAAAAATGAAATTGGACCACTTCCTAACACCAAAATCAAATTCAAAATGGATTAAAGAACTAAATTTGAGACCTGAAACTATAAAAATCTTTGAAGAGAACACAGGTAGTAATTTCTCTGCCATAAGTTGTAACAACATTTTTCTATGTATGTCTCATAAGGCAAGGGAAATTTTAAAAAATAAATGATTGAGATTACATCAAAATAAAAAGCTTTTTCATAGCAAAGGAAAACCTCAACAAGACAAAAGACAGCCTACTGAATGGAAGAATATATTTAGAAATGATTTGCCCCATAAGGTATAAATATCCAAAATATTTAAAGAATTTATACTTAGCTTAGAAAGTGATGGCAAACTAGGAGGACCTTGGTTTCACCTCATACCATAAACACGACTATATAACTATCAAATCATCCTAAATACTCCAGAAAACACCTTAAAACTGACAGAAAAAAAAAACCCTCCATAACAAGAAAGAAGAGGCCACATCAAAGAAGGTAAGAAGTGCAAATATGAGGGTTATTGGAGAACCAGATCACAGCTGCTGCAAAGGTGAGGGAGTCATGGTCCTGGAGAAGGGCAGAAGAGAGTGGATCAAACGGGATCACACAAGGAAAATATTTCCCCATAGCCACTGGTTTGGGGGGGGGAAAAAAAGAGTGACTGAATTTTGCAAGTTCTTGCAACCCAGCAGGACCTAAAGCCTGGAGCTTGAAAGTTCAGGGGCTGTGCCTGGGATAGAGCCTGGAGGTCACTGTTTTGTTCCTGGAGAGAAGGCAAGAAAATGACCCAGGGCCAGGCAACATGGAGTGATCTGAAGAGCACCTGGGGCACATAGTAGAGAGATTAGTCGCTGTTCTCTGAGCAGTTTCCTAATTGGCAGCATTCACTGAGATATCTCTCTGAGAATGAAGGAGCTGACTGGCACCATTTCCCTCCCAAGTCTTTCAGCATAAACAGGGAGCAGTGTAGTGCTAACACTGGCTACCTAACTTGCTTACACCAAGCCTCTCCCATGTGCTCTGTTGGATCTGCCCTACTAAGTCACACTTGCCTCATTCAAGCTCAGAGGGCTCCTTTGGCCAAAGACCAGCACAAATTATAGCCCCCACCACTCTACCCTACCAGAGAGTTTTACAGTGGCTCAGTTCTAATAAAGGTATTGTTAGGTCTCATTTCAGAAGCCAACCAGAACACACCTAGTTAAAACCAACCATATTCAAACCAGAGACAAAACACTGCCTACAGCAGGCAAGAAAAATCTCTGCAGATGAATGGCCTGAAGGAAAGAGCAGCCAGTGGCAGAGCACATGCAGCACACACCAGAGACACTCCTGGATATACCTAGGCCCTTCACACAACACCACATTTGCTGCATAAGGTCATTACTTTCAGAAGCAGGAGACATAACTTCATTTTCTAGCACAGAAGAAGGCAGAGTCTTAAATATTTCCAGGACAGAAGAATAAAAGGACAAGATAAAGCCACAGCTTAAGATCTAAGTGAAAAAAAGTATATATAATTAACATGCCTGAAGGAAAACTCAAAGCAACAATGATAAGGAACTCACTGAGGTTGAGAAAAAAATAGAAGACATCAGTAAGACTCTACCACAGAGAAAGAAGAGTTAAAAAGAATAAATCAGAGATGAAGAGTCTAATAAATCATATTAGAAACATGCATGATGCAATGAACAGCTGATCAGAAGAAGCGGGGGAACAAATTAATTATCTGGAAGACAAAGTAATAGAAAGCAATTAAGCTGAACAAGAAGAGAAAAAGAATTATGCAAAATGAGAAAAGACTTAGGGAAACCAGTGACTCCATCAAATGCAATAGCATTCATATTATAGGAGTCCAAGAAAAAGAAGAGGACAGAAAGTGGGCAGAAAATGTATTTGAGGGTGCCTGGGTGGCTCAGTTGGTTAAGCATCTGGCTTCAGCTCAGGTCATGATTCCAGGTCCTGAGATTAAGCCTGGCCTCAGGTTCTCTCTTCCTTTGCCTGCCTCTCCTTCTGCCTGCTGCTCCCCTTGCCAAATAAATAAATAAAATCTTCTAAAAAATTTGAAGAACTAATAGCTGATCACTTCCCTAATCTGGAGAAGGAAAGAGATACCCAGATCCCATAGGAACACAGAACTTCTTTCAAAATCATCAATAGCAGGCCAACACCAAGTCATCTGTAATTAAATTAGGAAAATATAGTGATTTTTTAAAAAGTACCTTAAATGCAGCAAGACAAAATAAGTCCGTAGCTTACAAGGGAAGACCCATAAAGCTAGCAGGAGATTTCCCAACAGAAACTTTGCAAGCCAGAAGGGAATGACACGATATATTCAAACTGCTGTAGGGAAGGTTAAAGAGGTAGGTTCCAGATGGAGGCACGAATACGAGTAAGCTAAGGTGAATTCAAATTGTAGTGTGCTGCAATTAGTCCAGTAAGGCTAGAGTAGAGTATACATAGAAAAATATCCCGAGATAACAAAGCTAGAAATGTAACTTCACATGGAACTGAAGAATTTATATTTTATTTTGGAGACATTAAATAGCCACTAAAGTCCTAAAATTGGAGTAGAAAGGCAAATTAAATGGCATAAGAGAACCAACCAGAAAGACAGGGTACAAAACAAGTAGGACAGGATTGGTACCTGACTAGAAATGGGAAAATGTTACAGAGGTCAACATGACTTGGAAATCAAACGAGTGTGGGATTTTAGGAGTATTAGACTATTACTGAAGTTTGTAGCCTTAATAGCTAGGAAGAGGTGGTGTTATTCATTTACGTAAGAGTTATAAGAGTTGCTGGAATACAAAGATGCTTGAGAAATAATGCTTATAGTAGCTAGCATGATGAACTTGTGGTTAACAGGAACACAATGACCCATTTTGGTGATTTAAAAAAATAATTTAATTCCCATACTTTTAAAAGTCTATACATTTCTGCGTCCATATAAATTTTAGGATTATTTGTTCCATTCCTTTGAAAAAATGGTATTTTGATAGGGATTGCATTAAATGTGTAGATTGCTTTAGGTTGCATAGACATTTCCATAATATTTCTTCTTCCAATCCATGAACATGGAATGCTTTTCCATTTTTTTGTGTCTTCCTCATTTTTTTCATGAGTACTTTATAGTTTTCTAATACAGATATAGTTTTATAGTTTATAGTTTCTAATACAATATAGTTTTCTAAATACAAATTCTTTGACTCTTTGGTTTATTCCTAGGTATCTTATGGCTTTGGGTGCAATTGTAAATGGGATCAACCTCTTGATTTCTCTTTCTTCTCTCTTTCTGTTGGTTTATAGAAATGCAGCTTATTTCTGCACATTGATTTTATATCCTGACATTTTACTGAATTCCTGTATGAGTTCTAGCAGTTTTGAAGTGGAGTCTTTAGGATTTTCCACATAAAGTATCATATCATCTGCAAAGAGTGAGATTTTGATTTCTTCTTTGTGGATTCAAATGCCTTTTATTTCTTTGTGTTGTCTGATTATTGAGGCTAGGAATTCTAATATTATGTTAACTAGCGGTGGTGATAGTGGACAGTCCTGGCATGTTCCTGACCTTAGGGGGAAGTCTCTCAGTTTTTCCCCATTGAGAATGATATTTGCTGTGGGTTATTCATAGATGGCTTTTGTGCTTTGGGGTATGTACCTTCTATCCTTACACTGTGAATTTTGATAAAGAAAACCAAAGTTGGCAGCATCAAAATTCCAGACTTCTAGCTCTATTACAAAGCTGTAATCATCAAGACAGTATGGTACCAGCACAAAAGCAGACACATAGATCAATGGAACAGAATAGAGAGCCCAGAAATGGACCCCCAACACTATGGTCAATTAATCCTTGACAAAGCAAGAAAGAATGTCCAATGGAAAAAGGACAGTCTCTTTAACAAATAGTGTTGGAAATATTGGACAGCTGCATGCAGAATAATGAAACTGAACCATTTTCTTACACCACACACAAAAATAAACTCAAAATGGATGAAAGACCTCAGTGTGAGACAGGACTCCATCAAAATCCTTGAGAAGAATACAGGCAACAACTTCTTTGATCTCAGCTATGGCAACTTCTCCATAAAAACATCACCAAAGGCAAGGGAAGCAAGGGAAAAAATGAACTATCAGGACTTCATCAAGATAAAAAGTTTTGGCACAGCAAAGGAAACAGTCAACAAAATCAAACGACCATGAACAGAATGGGAAAACACATTTGCAAATGACGTATCAGTTAAAAGACTAGCATCCAAAATCTATAAAGAATTTATCAAACTCAACACCCAAAGAACAAATAAGCCAATCAAGAAATGGGCAGAAGACACGAACAGACATTTCTGCAAAGAAGACATCCAAATGGTCAACAAACACATAAAAAAGTGCTCAACATCACTCGGCATGAGGGAAATACAAATCAAAAACAGTGAGATACCACCTCACACGAATAAGAATGGCTGGAATTAACAAGTCAAAAAATGACAGATGTTGGTGAGGACATGGAGAAAGAGGAACCCTCCTACACTTTTGGTGAGAATGCACACTGGTGCAGCCCACTCTGGAAAGCAGTATGGATATTCCTCAAAATGTTGAAAATAGAACTACCTTATGACCCAGCAATTACACCATCGGGTATTTACACTAAAGATACAAATGTAGTGATCTGAAAGGGCATGTGCACCCAAATGTTTATAGCAACAATATTCACAATAGCCAAACTATGGAAAGAACCTAGATGTCAATTGGCAAATGAATAGATAAAGAATATATATGTATATGTATATATGTATACATATGTGTGTGTATACACACACCAAATCTTCTTTATTATATATGTGTGTGTGTGCATATATATATATGTGTGTGTGTGTGTGTGTGTGTGTGTGTGTGTGTGTGTGTACACAGCTCTCCTTACATGAGTTAATGGGAGACAGGTACCTAAGTTCAACCGCCTTCATTGTAAACTAAGTTAAAATATTTCTTAAAGCTTTTTTCTTTCATAACATCTGGGCAACAAACATTAAAAATCGTAACACACACACACACACACAAAGTCTGTACACACACACACACACACACACAGGAATGCCATGCAGTCATAAAAACCCCCTGAAATCTTGCCATTTGCAATTATGTGAATGGAACTAAGGGGTATTATGCTAAGCAAAATAAGTCATTCAGAGAAAGACAATTATCATATGATCTCTCTGATATGAGGAATTTGCGATTCAGGGCAGGAGGTTGTGGGGGGTAGGGAGGAAAAATGAAACAAGATGGGACTGGGAAGGGAGACATACCATAAAAGACTCTTAATCTCAGGAAACAAACTGAGGGTTGCTAGGGGTTAGTGGGGGAGGGGGAGGGTGGCTGGGTTATAGACACTGGGGAGGGTATGTGCTATGGTTAGTGGTGTGAATTGTGTAAGATTGATGATTCACAGACTTGTACCCCTGAAGCAAATAATTCATTATATGTTAATTAAAAAAAAAAGGCTATACATTTCTGGCATGTTACCAAATGAGCCAGATTGTTAGATTGTGCTGTACTTTTGATGGCTCTTAATTTAATGTTTTCAACTTTGGGAAAATGTTTACTTACATAATTCAATATTTGCATATGCTTTACATGCGGAGCTCATGTGAGGTAACTCAAACTAGCCAGTGATGTCAATATTAGCTTAGAGTCTAGGGTATTATAATCCATTGACAGTTATTGCAGGTCATGATCTGGAAGCCTAACTTTTAAGTCCTTCATGGTCTTTCGAAATGTTTAATGAATTGTATTTTAAAACTTTCAACAGGCTGTTAAATTCCCTTTGTAGTCCTTGTTTAGTTTGCATGTCAATTGGACTTTAATTAGTCATATGACTTTATATGGCCAGTTGGTGTCTGAATGATACTGAAAATCTTTGGAGAACTGAGGACAGATTATTACACTGTTAAGGGAAAAGTAAATTGAATAGAGGCTTATTTAAGCATTTGTGTGGTAAAGGGAGGCACCGATGGCTACTTTTCATCTACAGCTTGATCAATCTTCCACTACAACTCTGAGTATGCAAAGAAACCTTGAGATATATAATTATCTTGGGTAAATGAGAGCCTTATATAGAAACCTATTTAAATCATTGATTAGTATTATCTTGAACATCAAATAAAGGTTTAGGGAAAAGATAAACAGTGATTAATTTAATATGTGTTATGTAATATCATTATAACAAAAGCATATGAGGAGTATAGTATAAAATGTATATACATCAAAGTAATTTTGGAAGGCTAACTGAAACACTTGTAATTTAAAAGTGTGTGCAGAGGCCATTTTTTAAAATGTTTTATTTCTTTTCAGCATAACAGTATTCATTGTTTTTCACCACACCCAGTGCTCCATGCAATACGTGCCCTCTCTAATACCCACCATCTGGTTCCCCCAACTTCCCACCCCCCCCTTCAAAACCCTCAGATTGTTTTTAGAGTCCATAGTCTCTCATGGTTCACCTCCCCTTCCAATTTCCCTCAACTACCTTCTCCTATCCATCTCCCCTTGTCCTCCATGTTATTTGTTATGCACCACAAATAAGTGAAACCATATGATAATTAACTCTCTCTGCTTGACTTATTTCACTCAGCATAATCTCTTCCAGTCCTGTCCATGTTGCTATAAAACTTGGGTATTCATCCTTTCTGATGAAGGTGTAATACTACATAGTGTATATGGACCACATCTTCCTTATCCATTCATCTGTTGAAGGGCATCTTGGTTCTTTCCACAGTTTGGCAACCATGGCTATTGCTGCTATAAACATTGGGGTACAGATGGCCCTTCTTTTCACTACATCTCTATCTTTGGTGTAAATACCCAGTAGTGCAATTGCAGGGTCATAGGGAAACTCTATTTTTAATTTCTTGAGGAATCTCCATACTGTTCTCCAAAGTGGCTGCACCAACTTGCATTCCTACCAACAGTGTAAGAGGGTTCCCCTTTCTCCACATCCTCTCCAACACATGTTGTTTCCTGTCTTGCTAATTTTGACCATTCTAACTGCTGTAAGGTGGTATCTCAATGTGGTTTTAATTTGAATCTCCCTGATGGCTAGTGATGATGAACATTTTTTCATGTGTCTCATAGCCATTTGTATGTCTTCATTGGAGAAGTGTCTGTTCATATCTTCTGCCCATTTTTTATATGATTGTCTGTTTTGTGTGTGTTGAGTTTGAGGAGTTCTTTATAGATCCTGGATATCAACCTTTTGTCTGAACTGTCATTTGCAAATATCTTCTCTCATTCTGTGGGTTCCCTCTTTGTTTTGTTGATGGTTTCCTTGGCTGTGCAGGAGCTTTTGATCTTGATGAAGTCCCAAAAGTTCATTTTCACTTTTGTTTCCTTTGCCTTTGGAGACATATCTTGAAAGAAGTTGCTGTGGCTGATATCGAAGATATTACTGCCTATGTTCTCCTCTAGGATTCTGATGGATTCCTGTCTCACGTTGAGGTCTTTTATCCATTTTGAGTTTACTTTGTGTACGGTGTAAGAGAATGGTGAGTTTCATTCTTCTACATATAGCAGTCCAGTTTTCCCAGCACCATTTATTGAAAAGACTGTCTTTTTTCCACTGTATATTTTTTTCCTGTTTTGTTGAAGATTAACTGACCATAGAGTTGCGGGTCCATATCTGGGCTCTCTACTCTGTTCCACTGGTCTATGTGTCTGTTTTTATGCCAGTACCATACTGTCTTGGTGATCATAGCTTTGTAGTAAAGCTTAAAATCAGGTAATGTGATGCCCCAGTTTTATTTTTGTTTTTCAACATTTCCTTAGGGATTTGGGGTCCCTTCTGATTCCATACAAATTTTTGGATTATTTCCTCTAGCTCTTTGAAAAATGCCGGTGGAATTTTGATTGGAATGGCATTAAAAGTATAGATTGCTCTAGGCAGTATAGACATTTTAACAATGTTTATTCTTCCAATCCAAGAGCATGGAATGGTCTTCCATCTTTTTGTGTCTTCTTCAATTTCTTTCATGAGTGTTCTGTAGTTCCTCGAGTACAGATCCTTTACCTCTTTGGTTAGGTTTATTCCCAGGTATCTTATGGTTCTTGGTGCTATAGTAAATGGAATCGATTCTCTAATTTCCTTTTCTCTATTTTCATTGTTAGTGTATAAGAAAGCCACTGATTTCTGTACATTGACTTTGTATCCTGCCACGTTACTGAATTCCTGTATGAGTTCTAGTAGTTTGGGGGTGGAGTCTTTTGGGTTTTCCATATAAAGAATCATGTCATCTGCGAAGGGAGAGAGTTTGACTTCTTCATTGCCTATTTGGATACATTTTCTTTCTCTTTGTTGTCTGATTGCTGTTGCTAGGACTTCTAATACTATGTTGAACAAGAATGGTGAGAGTGGGCATCCATGTCGTGTTCCTGATCTCAACAGGAAGGCTGCAAGCTTTTTCCCATTGAGGATGATATTTGCTGTGGGTCTTTCATAGATAAATTTTATGAAGTTCAGGAATGTTCCCTCTATCCCTATACTTTGAAGCGTTTTAATCAGGAATGGATGCTGGATTTTGTCAAATGCTTTTTCTGCATCAATTGAGAGGACCATGTGGTTCTTCTCTCTTCTTTTATTGATTTGTTCTATCACATTGATTGATTTGTGAATGTTGAACCATCCTTGTAGCCCAGGGATGAAATCCACCTGGTCATGGTAGATAATCTTTTTAATGTGCTGTTGGATCTGGTTAGCTAGGATGTTGTTGAGAATCTTAGCATCCATATTCATCAGTTATATTGGTCTGAAATTCTCCTTTTTGGTGGGGTCTTTGCCTGGTTTGGGTATCAGGGTAATGCTGGCTTCATAAAAAGAGTCTGGAAGTTTTCCTTCTGCTTCAATTTTTTGAAACAGCTTCAGGAGAATAGGTGTTATTTCTTCTTTGAAACTTTGGTAGAATTCCCCAGGGAATCCGTCAGGTCCTGGGCTCTTGTTTTTGGGGAAGTTTTTGATCACTGCTTCAATCTCGGTACTAGATATTGGTCTATTTAGGTGGTCAGTTTCTTCCTGGTTCAATTTTGGGAGTTTATAGTTTTCCAGGAATGCATCCATTTCATCTAGGTTGCTTAGCTTATTGGCATATAACTGTTGATAATAACTTCTGATGATTGTTTCTACTTCCTTGGTGTTAGTTGTGATCTCTCCCTTTTCATTCATAATTTTATTAATTTGGGCTTTCTCTCTTTTCTCCATTGATACGTTCTACTGTATCTCTAGTTTCTACCTCATTGATCTCTACTCTAATCTTGATTTCCCTTCTTATGTGTGGAGTTGTTTTGATTTGTTGTTGATTTTCCAGTTCTTTAAGGTGTAGAGACAGCTGGTGTATTCTGAATTTTTCAATTTTTTTGAGGGAGTCTTGGATGGCTATGTATTTCCCACTTAGGACCACCTTTGCTGTATCCCATAGGTTTTGGACCGAAATGTCTTCATTCTCATTGGTTTTCATAAATTGTTTAAGTTCTTCTTTGATCTCCTGGTTGATCCAAGCATTCTTAAGCAAGGTGGTCTTTAGTCCAGGTGTTTGAGTTCCTTCGGAACTTTTCCTTGTGATTGAGCTCTAATTTCAAAACATTGTGATCTGAGAATATGCAGGGAATAATCTCAGTCTTTTGATATTGGTTGAGTCCTGATTTGTGACCCAGTATGTGGTCTATTCTTGAGAAGGTTCCATGTGCCCTTGAGAAGAATGAGTATTGTGTTGTTTTAGGGTGGAATGTTCTGTATATATCTATGAGGTCCATCTGGTTCAATGTGTCATTCAATGCTCTTGTTTCTTTATTGATTTTCTGCTTGGATGATCTGTCTATTACTGAGAGAGGCATGTTAAGTTCTCTTACTATTAATGTATTCATATCAATATAACTCTTTATCTTGATTGATAGTTTTCTCATGTAATTGGCTGCTCCCACATTGGGGGCAGAGATATTTACAATTGTTAGATCATCTTGGTGGATAGTACCTTTAAGAATTATGTAGTGTACTTCTGTATCTCTGACTACAGTCTTTAGTTTAAAATCTAATTTATCTGTTATGAGAATCGCTAACCCGGCCTTCTTTTGAGGCCCATTGGCATGAAAGATGCTTCTCCATCCATTCACTTTCAGCCTGGGTGTATCTTTAGGTTCAAAATGGGTCTCTTGTAGACAACATATGGATGGGTCTGGCCGTTTTATCCAATCTGCAATCCTGTGCCATTTTATGGGCGCATTTAGACCATTCACATTGAGAGTGATTATTGATAGATACATTTTTATTGACATTGTGTTACCTTTGAAGTCTTTCTTTCTGTAGATTGCCTCTCTATTTCTGTTCAATGCTATTCTTAGGATTTTTCCTCTTTTATAGAACCCCCCTTAATATTTCCCGCAGTGTTGGCTTGGTGGTTGCATAGTCTTTTAAGCCTTGCCAGTCTTGGAAACTCTTTATCTCTCCATCCATTTTGAATGTCAGTCTTGCTGGATAAAGTATTCTACTGCATGTTATTCTCATTTAGTGCTCTGAATATATCTTGCCAGCCCTTTCTGGCTTGCCAGGTCTCTGTGCACAGGTCCGACGTTATTCTGATGGGTTTTCCTCTGTATGTAAAGAGCCTCTTTGTCCTAGCGGCTTTCAAGAGATTTTTATCTACAATTATGATTTCTCAATTTTACTATCAGGAGCCTTGACATTTTTTTGGAATCTAAAATCTTGGGGGGGGGGAGTTCGTTCTGGCTGTAGTACAAGAACGCTGGTTCCATTCACGAAATTGGGAAAATTTTCATGAAGAACAGAGGCCATTTTTTAATTCAGTCTTAACACTGTATTGATGCTTCTTTAATAAATTAATAATCACAGAAGGAAATTTTATAACTGAAATGTTGGGTTTGGCAGCTTATTCCCTGAAAGGATTTAGAGATAGTGAGCCATAAGTCAATTGGAATGGGGAAAGTTTAAAATATTTTATTAATATTCTGTGGGGATTTGCAGTTATAAGAAGTAAGAGTATGTTCTCCTTCTTGGTTTCCATGCAGAATTTAGGTTTCTAACTTTTTTTTAAACCCTTGTGAAATTCTATTAAAAGTACATTTTATGGCTGTTTTTTTTTTTTTAATCACAAATATTGGTGACTGTTGTGTTCTTTATATAGGAATTCATTCAATTGAGATGATCACTTTAGTGTTGTATGAGAGCTGTTAAGTGTGCTTTATTGTACAGCATACTTTTGATATTTTGTTATTGTTGTTGTTAATGGCATTAATTCAACCATCATTGTTGAGCCTAGGAGACAGACCTCAAATCAAGTAACAGCAGTTTTTTTTCTAGCCTGCTTTTTGTCCTAAAATTATGTGTTTTGAGAATTTGTATCACTGTTACTGTTGTTTTGAGGAATGAGATTTAGGCAGACTCTGGAAATACTTCCTATTGATTAATTGTTGTTCACTAGCAGTTGTGATTTTCGAAGCAAGAAAAAAATGAGGGGATGGCAAAGAGGATAAAATAATATTATTAAGAGTGGATAGTTGTGTGTGAGATCAACATAAACACTGTCCATTGTAGATTTCTATAATCTGTAATAATTTAGGAAAATTATAGGCAAAGATGTTTCAGAACATCTGTTAAAGATTACTGGTTTCTGGGCTTCTGTCTAAATAAAGTAAAGATTATTGTTGAGGCAATAGTTCATTGTATAGTACTATCATTTACATATCAGAGTGATCTTAGTATCTATAATGTTAGGCTAATCCTTCCTAACCTCTGCTCAAAGATGTGTCCTCACAAATCCAAACCTCATAAGGGTGAGTAGACAACTATTTTAACTTGCTACATTTTTCATGATGACATATCTGCAACCCCCACAAGTGTAATGTGGATAATACTTCAAAGATATTCATTAAAAAATTAAAAATACATAAAAACTATTTCACCTTGCATATGAAAACAAACAGAATTCTAGATACTACTCAATTATATTGGTATTTGTTATTAAACTGAAAATAGGTGGAATATTTTGGTAGGGGAGTTACTCCTTATTGATAAAGGTTTCAAATTAGAGCTACAGCATTCATTTTAGAGATTATAACTAAAAGGTAGAACCTATTCCAAGGGGAACCTGGGTGGCTTAGTCAGTTAAGCATCAAACTCTTGGTTTCTGCTCAGGTAATGATCTCAAGGACATGAGATTGAGCACTGCATTGGGCTCCACACTCAGTGCAGTCTGTTTCAGATTCTCTCTTCCTCAGCTTCTCTCCCCACTCACACACTCTCTCTCTAAAATAAATAAATATAATCTTTAAAAAAAAACCATATTCCAAGTCTTATTTTCTTTAATAATTCTGAAGCCTAGAGAATCTACATCCTGTCTTACCAGCACCACGACTATATTTTCTAAAGCAGGTGTTAAGTTAGAAGCTACTAACACATCAATATACTATAAACATTAAACAGAAAGCTACTTCTTATTAAACAAAATGATGTTTGGCTTAAAGATTTTTATTTATTTTTATAAGTAAAGCGAATTGTGTCATATAATTATTTTGATGGTGAGAGCAAGAAAAAGGAAGAGATGAAAGTTTATGGATATAGGAATATTTTTTTAAAGTACAAAGCAACATTAAATCCTAAGTACCATTAATTGCCCAAAGAGATACTAGGATATAATGAAACTTGATTTAAAAGAAAAGCCAACAAGAATGAATTCAGATACTTTTTAAAAAAAACATCAATTTTGATGTGATTTCCCTTTTCTAAATGTAATAATTTAAAAGGCACTGTCTCTTTTAGGACTGGATCTGCCATTTATGATGATGCCTCATCCCCTACTTCCAGTCAGCTTACCTCCTGCATCAGTTGCCATGGCAATGAATCAGATGAACCATCTCAATACTATTGCCAACATGGCTGCTGCAGCCCAGATTCACAGTCCACTCTCCAGAGCTGGGGCTTCTGTTATAAAGGTAAGAATTATGATTTGGAAGAAGACACAGGTTTTGGTTACATGTAAATTTTGAGGACATATTGGCAATACCACTGAGTCTTCAGTATAAACACACAGCTCATTGACTCAATTGGTTAACATATAGTATTGATTATATTTCTGACCTCGTCTGCTTAGGTGTTTTGTTGTTTGTTTCTTTTTTATTCCATGACTACAGCTCTCACCTTTAATTCTAGCTTCATGTCTTGCAATCACAAGCAGAGTGGGTGGGAGACATAGCAAGACTAATGGCACAGTAGAATAGTGTACAAAAATGATTACCATTGTTAGAGTGAAATAAAGTAAACACTGTGCATTTTTTTGATGTTTAGGAGGCAGTTCTGGGGTAGTATACACTATGTAGGACTTGAAGTCAGAACGACCTAAGTTTCAATTCTGATTCTGCCACTTTATCTCAGCAACCTTGGATATGACATTTAATCTGCATGATGAGCTTTTTTCCTCAACTGTATACTAAATGTTATAGTAATAATCTATCCCACTTACTTAATTGGCTATCCAGAGATAATTTGAGTAAAATATAGGTTAAATATTGTTAAACATTAAGCAAATATTTATGATAATTTACAGAATTATCATTATCAACATTAGAATACTTTTTTTCCCCAAACTTTCATGACCATTGGGTAATGAAACACAAATAATTTTTTATAATCTGTCGTGATGTCTTCTATTAGTTTGGCATAGGGCCTCTTGCCCTCTCTCCAAGTATCATGTGAACTTTATTATTTATTTTTCTTTTGGTAAGGAGATAATGTAAGGGTATGTAAGATCAAAAGAGTGTAGTTAATAAGAGCAACCCATTAACTTGTAACTTTGTTCTTTTATTTATGAAAGAAATATTATAGCCTTGAAATATATATGTTGTATTGAGCAACATGGGATATAGGTAAAGAAGACATAATCCTTCACTTTCAGTACTCACAAACTAAATGCGACACAAACAACAAGTACCCATTTAACTTGAACTAACAAGATAGACTGTGATGAATGACAAGGAATATCAACAAGTATTATAGGAATTTAGAGGAGGGACTTATTATACCTGGCTTGTCAAAAAGAGGGGGAAAGGATCACGAAAGGCATTATGGTTGTTGGATTTGAACTGGACCTTAGCAATACTGGTATGATTGTAATAGATGTACATGGAGGAATGTGAAAGAAATGCAGAAGAAATACGAGATTCTGGATATTTTTGTTTCATTTCAAATTAGCTTCCACTTTTGGGGATTTTTAAAATAATGAGGAAAATTTGTGGTATAAACTTTGTAGGAAAGGACAAGAAAAATTGACAATTTTTTATTGAACTCCATACTTATTCACATGGCCAAATAAAAGTATGCTTCCTACAAAGATTGTGGCCCTCAATAGATCAGTCTATTATAGCTAATCCAAAATTTTGTTGTTTGAATATTTGATCAGAGGCTAAACCAGGAAACACAGTTATCTTTGAGAAAAAAAATATATGAATATATTTAAAAGGTGGAATAATTATCCCATGATTTTGAGATTGGGTGACTACTAAGTAAATTTGACCCCACACAAAATTAGAAAACTATTAAGAAACCAAGTATAGTTTAAAGTACTTGCTTTGAAATGATGAAAAACTACTTTCAGTAGAGGCATGTTTATAGCTTTTCAATAATGCATTTATTCAGTTTTCTTAATTATAACTACTCAGAGTGAACCAGCTACATTTTGGTTGAATACTTGGGACATTTGGTAGCTTTGCCATGAATTTAGAGTGAAGAGGCTCTTAGGGAGGAGCTCATAACTAGCATTTGATTATTGGTGGTGATGATGATGGAAATGGAAAGGATAATTATCTTCTTAAATCCAAATATTTTAACATATTAAAGCAAGAGAACTATATTTTTGTTTACTGCTAATTTGACTATTTAATATGCAACTTTAGAGTCAGAACTTTTACAACATAAAATCGTGTACTGCTTTTTAAAAGTTGTTATTAGATAACATGCTTATTTAAGTCTTACCAAATATAAAAGTTGGATCTACTTTCATATAATTATTTTGACCAAAGTCAGTTGAAACCAATAGATTTATTTTGAATGCTCTTTGATAAAATTTTTCTATGGATTTATAGATGTAGATTTCTATCAGATGATGCTAGGGAAATGAATAAAAAATATTTTCTTTTGTTCTGTTTTTAAGGAGTTGATATCTGTGAATACTGAGAGGCATTTAATATTATTGCCATGTTTTGTTTATTTTTTGCAAAAATATTATTACATAATTGTAACTATTAGTTTTAGAAATAATTCAAAGAAAATTACATAATAAAAACTTTCAAATTAATTGCCAATTGGATGTTCATATATTGAAATTTCTAATACTCCTGTCAAGAACAGTTATCAATATGATACTAAGCTATAAGGACAGAAATTTCACACCTCATTTGATGTATATTTTAGCAGAAATTTTTCAGTATGCTTCTTGGTGAAGAGCACTTCCCAGTTCCATCTGTTAGAATCCCATAGGCAGTGGGCAAAACTACATATCAAAACTTTTTCATATACTACTATTTGGAGGATATGGGGATTAGTCAAACAAAAACATGTCTTCTCTATTTATATTTACAGATTTTTTAAAGTTTTTATTTAAATTTCAGTTAGTTAACAGACAATATAGTATTAGTTTCAGGTGTACAACATTGAGATTCAGCACTTCCGTAAAACACCCAGTGCTTAACACAGCAAGTGGACTCCTTAATCCCCATCATGTATTTAATTCATCCCTCCACCACTCTCTCCTCTGGTAATCACCAATTTGTTTTCTATAGTTAAAAGCCTGTTTCTTGGTTTGCCTTACTCTTGTTTTTTCCATATGCTTATTTGTATTATTTCTTAAATCCCATATATGAGAGAAATCATATGGATTTTGTCTTTCTCCAAAAGACATTTCACTTAATACTCTCTAGCTCCATCCATGTCATTGAAAATGGCAAGATATTATCTTTTTATGGCTGAATAATATATCACGGTATATATATATATTTTTTTCACTTCTTTATCCATTCATCAGTTGATATATTCTTTCCATAATTTGGCTATTGTAGATAAAGTTGCTATAAACACCAGGATACAAGTATTCCTTTGTATTAGTATTTTCATATTCCTTGGATAAGTACCTAGTAGTACAATTGTTGGATTGTAGGGTAGTTCCATTTTTAAATTTTTGAGGAAACTCCATACTGTTTTCCAGAGTGGCTGCACCAGTTAGCATTCCCACCAACAGCACAAGAGTGTTCCCCTTCATCCACATCCTCACCAACAACTGTTGTTTGTTGCGTTGTTGATTTTGGCCATGTTGACATGTGTGAGGAGATATCTCACTGTGCTTTTGATTTGCATTTACCTGATGATGAGTGATGTTGAGCATAATTTCATGTGTCTGTTAGCCATCTGTATGTCTTCTTTGGAAAAATATCCCTTCATGTCTTCTGTCTATATTTAATTGGATTATTCCTTTTTGTGGTGTTGAGTTTCATAAGTTCTTTATATATTTTGGATAGGAATCCTTTATCAGATATGTAATTTGCATGTATTTTCCCCAATTTCTTAGGTTTCCTTTTACTTTTGCTCATTTTTTCCTTCACTGTGTAAAACCATTTTATTGTAATGTAGTCCCAATACTTAATTTTTGCTTTTGTTTCCTTTGCCTCAGGAGACATATCTAGAAAGAATTCAATACATCCTATATCAAAGAAGTTACTGCCTGCATTCACCTCTAGGATTTTAAAGGTTTCATGTCTCACATTTAGGTCTTTAGTCCATTTTAAGTTTATCTTTATGTTTGTTGTGAGAAAGTGGTCCAGTTTTTTTCTTTCACAATTTGCTGTCCAGTTTTCCTAACACCATTTGCTGAAGAGACTGCCTTTCTTTATTACTCATTTTTCCCCACTTTGTCAAAGATTAATTGATTATATGTTTGTAGGGTCATTTTTGTGATTTGTCTCCTGTTCCTTTGATCTATGTATTTGTTTTTGTGTCAGTACCTTACTCTTTTGATCACTACAGCTTTGTAATATAACTTAAAGTCTGGAATTGTGATGCCTCCACTTTTGCTTTTCCTTTTCTAGATTGCTTTGGCTACTCAGGGTATTTTGAGATTCTATGCAAATTTTAGGATTGTTTGATCTAGCTCTTGAAAATTGCTGTTGGCATGTTGATAGGGATTGCATTAAATGTGTAGAATGCTCTTGATAATATAGACATTTTAACAATATTTATTCTTCTAATCCATGAGCATGAAATGTCTTTCCATTTCTTTGCATCATCTTCATCAATGTTTTCTTTTCAGAATACTTTATTTCTAGGTATCTTATGGATTTTGGTGCAATTGTAATTGGGATTGATTTCATAATTTCTCTTTCTGCTGCTTCATTTTTTGCTGTGTAGAAATAAAACTGATTTCTGTGCATTGATTTTCTATACTGTGACTTTTCTGAGTCTGTTTATCTCTTCTAGCAGGTTTCTTTTTCTTTTTCTTTGTGGAGACTTTTTGGTTTTCTATATATAGTATCATGTCATCTGCAAAAGTTTTACCTTTTCCTTGCCAATTTAGGTGCCTTTTATTTCTTTTTGTTTTCCAATTGTTGTGGCTGGGACTTCCAGTACTGTGTTAGATAACAGTGGTGATAGTGATATCTTAGTCTTGCTTCTGACTGTAGAGGACAATCTGTCAGTTTTACCCCATTGAGGATGAAAATATCTGTGGGTTTTCATATATGGCCTTTATTAAGTTAAGGTATGTTCCTTCTTCTTTTCTTTTAAATATTTATTTCTTTGAAAGAGGCGAAGAGAGAGAGCATGTGAGTTGGGGGAGAAGCAGGGGAAGAGAATTCTCAAGCGACTTCCCATTGAGTGCAGAACCCGACTCAGGACTTGATCTCAGGACAAATGGGATCATGACTTGAGCCAAAACCAGTCAGAAACAATCAACTAAGCCACCTAGGTGCCTCAAGTTTCCTTCTATATCCTCAATATTTCTTCTAAACCTACAATTTTAGGTTTTTTTTTTTTAAATCATGAATGGATATTGTGTTTTGTCAAATGCTTTTCCTGCAACTACTGAAATGATAATACAGTTTTTATCCCTTCTGCTATTGATGTGATACATTTAGTTGATTGATTTGTGAATATTGAACCATCCTTGCAACCCAGGGATAAATTCCACTTGACCATGGTGAAAGATTTTTTTTTTAATGTATTGTTGGATTCAGTTTAATAGTATTTTGTTGAGAAGTTTGCATCTATCTTCATCAGGGATATTCACCTGTAGTTCTATTTTTTAGTGGAGTCTTTATCTAGTATTGGTATCATGGTGATGCTGTCCTCATGGAATGAATTTGGAAGTTTCTCTTCCTTTTCCATTTTTTGGAAAAGCTTGGGAAGTATAGATACTCACTTGTTTTTACATGTTTGATAGAATTTGCCCGAGAAGCCACCTGGCCCTAGATTTTAGCATGTTGGGAGTTTTCTGATTACTGAAACAATTTCTTTGTTTTTTATTTTTTTATTGACATATAAGGTATTATTAACTCCATGGGACAGGTCTGTAAATCACCAGGTTTACACACTTCATAGCACTCACCATAGCACATACCTTCACTGACTCAATTTCTTTGCTGGCAATTGGTATGTTAAAGTTTTCTATTTCTTCTTGTTTCAGTTTTGTTAATTTTATATTTCTAGGAATTTTTCCTTTGTTTCCAGGTTGTACAATTTGTTGGTATATAGTTTTTTTATAATATACTCTTTAATTATCTTTTATTTCTGTGATTTTGATTGTTATTTCTCCTCTTTTCATTTGTGATTTTATATATTTGGGTCCTTACCCTTTTCTTTCTGTTAAGGGGAGGTAGAGGTGTACCAATTTTATGAACTTTTTCAAAATACCAACTCTTGATTTTTTTATCTGTTCTGTGACATTTTTGTTGTTTTGTTTTGTTTTGTTTCTACATCATTTATTTCTGCTTATTTATTTCTGTTTATTATTTCCTTCCTTACACTGGCTATAGGTTTAATTTGTTGTTCTTTTTCTAGCTCTTTTAGGTGTAAGGTTAGGTTATTTGAGATTCTTCTTGCTTCTTGATGTAGGCCTGTATTGCTATATATACTTCACTCAGGATAAACTTTGCTGCATCACACAGATTTTGGAAAATTGTGTTTGCATTTTCATTTCTTTCCATGTTTCTTTTTTAATTTATTAACTGATTTCCTTGTTAACCCATTCATTGTTTAATAGCATGTTGATTAACCTCCATGTATTTATGGTCTTTCCATTTTTTTTCTTGTAGTTGACTTCAGGTTTCATAACACTGTGGTCAGAAAAGGTGCATAGTATCACTTCACTCTTTTTATATTTGTTGAGGCTTGATATGTGACATGGGCAAATGTCCCATGTGTACTTGAAAAGAATATGTACTTTTCATTTTAGGATTGAATGTTCCGAATATATCTGTTTGTTCTAGTGTCATTCAAATCCATTATTTTCTTGCTGATTTTCTGTTTAGGTGATCTGTGCATTGATGTAAGTGGGGTGCTAAAGTCCCCTACTATTATTGTATTTTTCTTTATTATATTATGCTAGTTACCATACAGTACATCATTAGTTTTTGATGTAGTGCACCATGATTTGTTGTTTGTGTATACTACCCAGTGCTCCATGCAATCAGTGCCCTCCTTAATACCCATTACTGGGCTAACCCATCCCCCCACCTGTTTCCCCTCTAAAACCCTCAGACTGCTTCCCAGAGTCCTTAGTCTCTCATGGTTCATCTCCTCCTCTGTTTCCCCCACTTCGTTTTTCCCTTCCTTCTCCTAATGTCCTCCATGCCATTCCTTATGTTCCACAAATAAGTGAAACCATATGATAACTGTCTTTCTCTGTTTGACTTATTTCACCTAGCATAATCTCCTCCAATTCCATCCATATTGATGCAAATGTTGGGTATTCATCCTTTCTGCTGAGAAATATTCTATTGTATATATGGACCACATCTTCCTTATCCATTCATCTGTTGAAGGGCATCTTGGCTCCTTCCACAGTTTGACTATCATGGTCATTTTGTTTATGAACATTGGGGTGCAGATGCCCCTCATTTTCACTACATATGTATCTTTGGGATAAATACCCAGTAGAACAATTGCTGGGTCACAGTGTAGCTCTATTTTTAACTTTTTGCTGCACCAGTTCACACATGTGCCCCCACAGCTCCAGGTTTCAATCTGGGGGCTCCCTAAAGTCCTTTCCCTGCTGCTACTGGTCTGTGAGTCTGTGCCTGGCCTCCAGTGTGGGATGTTTTTGTGCTCCTGTATTATTTCACCTTCCTGGGGCCAGTACTTATGGCACCTCCTTCTCCCTTCCATTTATCTTTGGATAACTGCCTGCAGCATCACGGCTCCCCAGCTCCCCACTTCATTCCTTGAGACCAACCACCAGAGATATTGTTTGTAGAGATCCAGATAGATCTTCTTACATCACAGGCTGATTTTGTGAGTGTTCAGAAT
>NW_019154186.1:1346756-1365056 GCF_002288905.1 Enhydra lutris kenyoni
TGACAAGTGATGAGACTTTTAGAAGTTTATACTTCTAAAATTATATATGTACATTATATAATTTTAGAAGTATAAACTTCTAAAAGTCTCATCACTTGTCAGATAAGCAAATATAAGCAAATATATATACATATATACATATATGTACATGTATATATATTTGCTTATATGTATACATATACGTATATATATGTACATATATATGTATATATATATATATATTTGATTATTGTTTAATAAATTTCCCCATCTCCATGGATGTAAACCATGTAACCATTGTAGTTAACAATGAGTTTTATTTTTTGAAAAATTTTGTTATTTATTTGAGAGAGGGTGAGAGAGCAAGCATGAGCAGGGGGAGGGGCAGAGAGATAGGGAAAAGCAGATACCCTGCTGAGCTGGGAGCCCAAGCAGGGCTTGATTCCAAGACCCCCAGGATCATGACTTGAGCTGAGGGCAGACACTTAAAGGACTGAGCCACCCAGGTACCCCAACAATGACTTTTAGATACATAGAATATATCTACCATAACAACACTGTTGAGTACAGTAGCCATTAGCCACATGTGGCTATTTCAATTTAAATGAATTAAAGAAAATGAAAACTTCAGCTGCCCTGTTGCAACTAGCCACATTTCAAGTGCTCAATAGTAGCATGTCACTTGTGGCTAGCATATTAGCACAATTATAGAACATTGCCTCATTGCAGAAAACTTTATCGGATAGCACTGTTTTAGAGCATTAAATAGGGTGGACAAAATGTCATGAATCATTGGTATTCTTTGGGGAAAAAGATAATACAGACTGAAAAATCAGCAAGTATATTGCAATTAGCCTTGCAATTTGCCAAAATGTATAGTTATTACTGACTATCCACTTACTAAATTATTATTGTCATCATTTTTTTGTTAGAAAAAGAGGGCAAGAACACAGAATTCACTGATTTTACAAGGTTTAATATGGGCAAAGGACTATGTCACAATGCTTTGTCAAAAACACAAAAAAGGAATAGACATAAGCTCCAACCTCAAAAGAATTTATAGAATTATATACTGGTTCTGGCTAGAACCATCATAGTTTGTTAGTAAAGTTAGATGAATTAAGAAGCAGATTTCAAGGGTGCCGGGGTGGCTCAGTGGTTTAAAGCCTCTGCCTTCAGCTTGGGTCATGATCCCATGGTTTTGGGATTGAGGTCTGCATCAGGCTCTATGCTCAGCGGGGAGCCTGCTTCCTCCCCTCTCTCTCTCTGCCTGCATCTCTGCCTACTTGTAATCTCTGTCAAATAAATAAAAAACAAAACAAAACAAAAAGAAGCAGATTTCATTGTAGGAAGTATGGCCTAATTGGTAGGAGCCTGACCTCTGAAGTCAGACTGCCTGCTGATATTTAAGCTCTGGTTTCACCATTCCTTGTCATGTGACTTTAGGCAAATTAATCTACCTGTATCTCAGTTTGCCTCATCTTCCAGTGAAATGGTGAGAGTAATTCTATCTACTTCATAGTGCTAACATGACATCAAATGAGACAAAGCTTGTCAACACATTTAGAGTACTGTTTGGCATTTAGTAATCAGTGTATATTATCAAACTTTATTTTATTTTATGTTTATACTCAAGGATTCATATAGAGATACTAATAAGTAGAAACTAATATCATGGCCAAGAGCTAGCCCAAGAAAGAAGTAACTTCCTTTATATATATTCCTCTGTATAACCATTATCAGTACCAGAACCAAGGATTTTCCCACCATTAGATGCATATACAGGCATTGGACCAAATCTCTACAGAGCATTTGTTCTTTTGTCATGGCTGATTTGATCTCCATGCAGATAAAAAAGAGTTAGGGATCTGGTGGGGACTGGAGAGCAATGTCTATTCTAATTCCAAAATTGATCTCATGTGTATTTTATTTTAAATCAACTTTGGATGTTTGTGTGTGGATCATTTAGTCTTTAGTTTGAACTATGAACATTTACATCCCATGTGAAAATATCTGTAGACCTTCTTCCATCCCCAATAGGTACATTAGACAACATTTGTTGTATGAATGAGTTAAAAATAATGATTTATTGGATATAAAAATTGGGGGAGTATTTCTTTTTTTAAATTAATTTAATTTTTTTTCAGTGTTCCAAGATTCATTGTTTATGCACCACACCTAGTGCTCCATGCAATACATGCCCTCCTTAATACACACTTAGGGAGTATTTATAACATAACTGATCATGAGTGATACAGAATTTAATTCCAAAACTGGAAAAGGCATTACAAGTTGTAAACAAATATTTTTTGCTTTTGTTTTTAGGGGGTTTTGTTTTGTTTTTGTTTTTGTCAAAAATTAGTTTGGGAATATTGTTACTCCAAGCACATATTCTTTCCTTGTGCCTCACATTCTTTCACCATTGGCTCAGCTGGTAACATTTGTATCTAATAACTAATATAGGTATAGAGGCAACTTGAAATTGCATTATGATTATTAGGTTTGCAAGGCTATTCATCCTTCAGTTATATTACTGAGTGTGACAAAATCCTGAGAGCAAAATAGGTAAAATATCTGACTGGTATAAAAACCTATTTCTTATTTGACATTTAAGTATCTTACTTTCTGTGTGTGTGGGAGAAACATTTTTTTTAAGTTTTTATTTTAATTCCAGTTAATTAACATACAGTGTTACATTAGTTTCAGGTGTACAGTATACTGATTCAACAATTCCATACGTTGTGGGATACTCTGTAATATCAGTGTGCCATAGTTTTCTCCGATAACAAATCTGAGAAATTTAAGTAAGAAGCTGTTACTTGGCTGTTTACTAGTATCATCTGATTAGCTCTGTTTTTTGTTTGACTGAGCAGCTGGCAATTAATGCACTGATAGGCAATGGTCACAAGGCCAGTGGCATTAGCATGTGAACATCTGGTATTAAAATTAATCAACACAGAGAAGGTTTTTTTATGATAATTCAAATTCACTGAAATTCAAATTCACTGAAAAATAACTAGTTGAGTCTTTATTTTAAATTCTACACCTGAAACTAATATTACACCTTATTTTAACTAACTTGAATTTAAATAAAACCTGAAAAAGAAAACAATGCCCTATGTAAAGACAAAGCAATTACTCTTTTAGAACATAAGGCGAAGATGATTTGAGTGAGAACTGAGGGGTGTGTGTGTGTGTGTGTGTGTGTGTGTGTGTTTCGGCTGGTGGCAGAAGTCCAAGCCCAAACATAATTTGGAAACCTTGCATTTTCCCACTTAACCATCC
This sequence comes from Enhydra lutris kenyoni, assembly GCF_002288905.1. Taxonomy (NCBI): domain Eukaryota; kingdom Metazoa; phylum Chordata; class Mammalia; order Carnivora; family Mustelidae; genus Enhydra; species Enhydra lutris. Next base: position 1,350,021 of record NW_019154186.1, read on the forward strand.
ATTTTCTTACTCGAAGGCATTTGCAAGCTATGAGCAGGTATTATGACTGATTCTATTAAGCTGTCAGCCTCTTCCAGAACAAGCTGATCTCACTGAAGATGTGAAAGGATCCTTTGCCCTAATATAACATAGGTCACATGTAGATTGAGTCTATAATTTTGGACTGTTTCATGGTTACATGTTCCAAGTGCACCCACAATCTGCCTATGTTTTTTTAATTCATGAAAACCCTGCCATATTCATTTATGTTAACTTTAATAAAACTGTAAATTGGTGATTAAGGAAAGCGGACTAATTCTTTTTTTATAACAAATATTTATTTATTTAATTGAGAGAGAGAGAGAAAATGAGCTGGAGGAGGGACAAGGGGAAAGGGAGAGAGAGTCAAGAGATTTCCCCACTTAGCACAGAGTCTAATGTGGGGCTTAATCTCAGGACCTCGAGATCATGACCTGAGCCAAAACCAAGCATCAGCCGTTTAACTGGCTGAGCCACCCAGGAGCCCCCACAGACTAATTCTTTGATTTGTAAAGATCCATATGTTGTCATGTATCCATTATTATTCAGAGATATCAAATTTGGCTATCAAATTATTCCTCAGGAATGGTATCAAATTATTCCTCAGGAATTCCTCAGGAATTCCTCACAACAATGAATAAAATTTTCATTTCCCTGTCCCTGATTTTATTATTAAAGTCTGTCAAGTTACAATCTGTTCTGTTTCTGCAGAACTCTGGTGACAGTATGGAAGGAGCACATCAATTAAATTTGAAATATCAAGACAAATGCATGAGTAAAATATCTAGTACTCAGACAAACTTCCAAAAGCCACTCCTCAGTAGTGAAATGCCATTAAATCCTTTAGGAACTCATTAATAGATTAGCATTTGGAAGCATAATTACAGTGAGAGTTGAATTCCAATTAAATAGAAAAAAAAGACAAATTATATAATGCACGATCACACTGAGTACTTAATAACAACATAATACAATGTCAGAAGTGACAATCTAGCATTGATTGATACAGTTGTTAGTAAAAGGCAACTACACACATGTACACATATACATATAAAGACATGTTTAATATGTATTTATTAGTACTTCATACATTCCATGTATGTGGCCACATTTCCAAGGATGTAAAAAAATATACTGAGATGAAATAAAAGATCTGCATGAAAATGGGCAGAGTTGATACTTTACTGTCAATAAACTAAATCTTAAACCAAACTGACTGTATAAAACTTTGTATAAAACTGAATCTTCTAAGCATTGACCCTATTCTTTAAGGTTCAAATGTATTTTCAAATGTTTTAATATGATGAATGTCTCCTTTAACTATTTGTGATATATACTTCCCCAAAAGGGCAAAGTATGATAAAAGAGGGGATAGTATGTACTAATTATTAAGATTTTCCATAATGTTTCTTTCTTTTTAGGCATAAGCCTTGAACTATAATATGCTAGAATCTGAGTTATTATTACAGGTAATTTTACTAATTGTAAAGGAAATGGGAATTTGATTGGCTAAGTATGTATCAATTTTGGAAATGTCTCTCCTTTGCTACTTTGAATCTGGAGAAGACCTATAGTGTTTCAGAAGAGCTACAGCTCCTGTCAATGGGCCCAAATGAATTACATGAAGTGTAACAGAGTTGTAAAAGTCATAAATGCCAAATAAAATTAAATCATCAATGACTAAAAATGATTGGGGTTTTAGAGTTGTAATTTTCCTTTTTAAATGCCCTTATTGATTTGTTGCAAATACTGTTAACCCTGTATTTGGCAAATGATGAGGACATTATCACTTGTGTTCTCATTTATAATAAAGCAGATTAACTTGCTGTGAAATTTTAACTAGGCTGAGACACAACAGTAACCACCTAATGAACCAAAGCACATTGCAGTTAAGTAGCTAAATAGATGCATACTGATTACAGGGATGAAAAATGGATCTGTCTACTTGCAAAGAATAAATTGTTCATAGAATAAATTGTTCATAGAACTATGAATTATTTTAAGAGAAATTAAACATTCCTAGCTCTACACAGATCATATATGTGTGTGTATATTTGTATATTACAGTCATCTAACTCTTAATCAATATAAGACACTAAACTTATCTAATACAGTTTACATGGTGAAAAAAGTCTGATCTCTGTGACACCTTAGGAAAACAATAACTGAATTTGGAAAGTGCAGGCTACAAAATCTTAAAGCAGAAATATTACTTTATGCAAAATATTACCATCACTCTAAATCCTGTTTTCAAAGTTAGTTTATTGTTTCACCAAATATGGTGTTGAAAATGTGAAAGAAGGAGTTTAAGAGTAAGTTATTTGAGTTCATAGTATTTGATTATTTACTAATTTTAAGCATTTGGGGGATCTTCTTTTACAGTATTGTATTTTTTCTCATTTTCATAACATTTCTATTTGTGTAGATGTTCTTTTAAATTTTTTTTAATTCAAAATTACCTTTCATTTTTTATTAGGCAGAGTGGACAAAAACAAATATCACTGTCAGTTGGATTATCTTGTGTGTATGATTCCTGTTGGCCACCATACAGTGATTTTGTTTGTTCTGTTCTATTTTTGCCTGTTAATGCTGTACTTTGTCCATGTCCATTCATTCAGGTGTCCATGAAATTTAAATGTAGTTCATTGAATTATATATTTTTCAACAAATTTTCAATGTTACAATTCAAAGACAAATACTGAATGTTCTACACTTTATATACATATTTTGGCATAGAATCATTGAGGCTATACAACAGTGAAAGTCAAAAAAATAATTTTGACCATATATATAAAAATCCTTCCATTGGGGTGTGTTTGTGTACATATACTAAAAGGAATATGTTTTTAATCATGACAGTTTAGGTTGAATTTCACAACTAATGAGCTACTAGTCTTCTCAGAAAGTAAAAGAATGTGGTATAAGGGCTGTATATACCTTGTTGTCTATCCCCATACCATCACTCCAGGATACAAGTGTCATTGTTTACAAAATAAAAATTGATTCTTTTCTTCTGCTTTGCTTATATGTTTCCTTTTATTTTGTGCTGTATATGTAGTGTTACAATTATTTTTTTTAATTTTTGTTTTATTTTTTTTCATTGTTCCAAGATTCATTGTTTATGCACCACACCCAGTGCTCCATGCAATACATGCCCTCCATAATACCCACAACCAGGCTCACCCAACTTCCCAACCCCTGCCCCTTCAAAACTATCAGATTGTTTTTCAGAGACCATAGTCTCTCATGGTTCGTCTCCCCCTCCAATTTCCCCCAACTCCCTTCTCCTCTCCATCTCCCCATGTCCTCTGCATTATTTCTTATGCTCCACAAATAAGTGAAACCATATGAGAATTGACTTACTTCAATTCTCATATTGAATTGAGATATCTTGACTTACTTCATTCAGCATAATCTCTTCCAGTCCCGTCCATGTTGCTACAAAAGTTGGGTATTCATCCTTTCTGATGGAGGCATAATACTCCATAGTGTATATGGACCACATCTTCCTTATCCATTCATCTATTGAAGGGCATCTTGGTTCTTTCCACAGTTTGGCGACCGTGGCCATTGCTGCTATAAACATTGGGGTACAGATGGCCCTTCTTTTCACTACATCTGTATCTTTGGGGTAAATGCCCAGTAGTGCAATGGCAGGGTCATAGGGAAGCTCTATTTTTAATTTCTTGAGGAATCTCCACACTGTTTTCCAAAGTGGCTGCACCAACTTGCATTCCCACCAACAGTGTAAGAGGGTTCCCCTTTCTCCACATCCTCTCCAACACATGTTGTTTCCTGTCTTGTTAATTTTGGCCATTCTAACTTGTGTAAGGTGTTATCTCAATGTGTTTTTTTTTAATTTCTTTTCAGCATAACAGTATTCATTGTTTTTGCAATTAGATATTTATCTGTGTAGTAAATATAAATGGAATGTATATTTCTCTGTTTTAAGACTTTTTCTGAGGTATGACAACAGTTATAGAGCCTTTAAATGTAACATAAATTTATTATAATTATCAGTATTTAATTAGGATATAATACTGCAGCTAATATACTAAAAGTCTGTCCATTTTGTTAAAATGATCAGATGTTAGTTATATGCTAAATAATATAAAACTACATTGATGATTGTATTAGTGTTTTATTGCTGTTATAACAAAATATGACAAGTTTAGTGATTTAAAAAATACAAATTTATTTTCTTACAGTTCTGTAAGTTGGATGTCTAACATAGGTATCACAGAGCTAAAATCAAGGTGTTGGCAGGACTGCATTTCTTTCTGTAGCTTCCAGGGATGAATCTATTTCCTTCCTTTTTTTCACCTTGTAGAAGCCATCTACATTTCTTGGCTCATGGTTCCCTTCATCCATCTTCAAAGGCAGAAATGTATCTCTCTGATTATTCTTCTGTAACATCTCCCACTGACTTCCCCTTTCTGCATCTAAGTGTAATTTTTTAAAAAGACTTTATTTATTTGTTTATTTGTTTGTTTATTTATTATCAGAGAGAGAAAGAGACAGAGAGCACAAGCAGGCAGAGTGGCAAGCAGAGGCAGAGAGAGAAGAAGGCTCCCTGCTGAGCAAGGGGACCCCCCCACCATGCAGGACTCGATCCCAGGACCCTGGGATCATGACTTGAGCCTAAGGCAGTGTCTTAACTGACTGAACCATCCAGGCATCACTCTAAGTGTAATTTATCTATCTCAGGGGCCTCACTCGAATCTGAAAAATCCATTTACGATGTCATATAACATATTTACATGTGATGTAACATATTCACAGGTCTCAGTCATTAGGATGTGAAGTGGATATTTTGGGGGCCACTATTATGCCTATTACTATTCCACCTGATACAATGATAGACATTGCAAAATGTTAACTTCTACTAGTGAAATAATAAGCCTTATCTCTTGTGCTATAACTTCTGTATTTAAACAAACAACCGTTTTCTTCAGGGAATTAATAAATTTTAGGCCTCTCATGCAAAATCAATGTGAAAATGTACAAGCACATATTTGATAAACTAATTCTTAGTGTTATGATAATTAGAATACTGATGTTGTAATTACAGATAATTAGAACATTTAAGAAATTATTACAGATGAATTAAATATTTTATAGGTTAAACATTATCTGTCCCAGCATGTCTATTACACTCTCACATTTATTGCATATAGGCATAAACACAGCAATTTGGTTTTTCTAGTGATCAAATTAGTTGAATGATTGTCAGATCTATTCACCAACTTGTGATATATCAACATAATGAATAATTTCAAAGTTTTATAATAATATTCATAATCACAAAAGTCTTGAGAACTGTCACAGTTACTGTAGAGATATGTGTAATATGTTTTATTTTTATTCTAATTCATATTTAAAATTATAAAAATCTAAATGATAGTAAGCAATTGATATTGACAGCTTTTAGTGTTAATTTGGGAAACCTATCATTGTGTCCTGGGACTACTAAAGCATTTTGCTGGCAGAATTCAGCGTATATTCCTAAAGTCTGATAGAGTGCATGTGTATTGTTTCCATAATTTTTATTTGTGCCAAAACACTCAATATGTACCAGATGCCACTATTTGTGAGTTTTATTCCTAGGTTCTCAAGTTTACTTTTGGAAGATCTTCTTAGAGAGTAAGATCACTCTCCAGGCTTTGGCATATACTTTATATAAATATAAGAGTTTACAATAACAATAATCTTCATTGCACACCTATATTCATAATTCTTCATGAATTTTCTAGGAAAGGAAATGGAAACTAGACTTTCTTGAACATTTTACGTATATCCAGTATGGTACTAAGCCCTTTCACGTTCTCTTATTGGCCTCCATAATATCCCATTAATTTTATAAGAACAAAAAATGTGCATTTGTCTGAAGATACAAGTTTAAAACCAAGTATCATGAGCATACATGCTTTTGGGATAAGTGAGAGGTCAAAATTTCAAATGTTATGGACTCAACCAACCTGAAAAACTTGGTGAACAGATGAAATTTCCTATTGTGTTTACTTTTGTGTCAGGAACGGATCCCAGAGAGTCCTTCTCCTGCCCCCTCTCTGGAAGAGAATCATCATCCTGACAGTCAGATTTCCTCCCACCCCAGCAGCAGTGTGTCCAGCTCTCCCTCTCAGATGGATCACCATTCAGAGAGAATGGGTAAGTATCTTATCTAAAACAAGGAATTAAAAGATATTCTTTTGGGAATTTCTTCATTAGTCAATATAAGTGGGAGAAAGAAGGTGGAGGAGTTGATGCCTCCTTAATAAAAATGACTTTTTAAAGTGGTCTTTTTTTTTTATTGCTGAAGCAATATGAACAGCAAATGAAACTTGAAGTGTTAGAAGTTTCTTCTCTGGAAGGGTTTCATTCACTGTGTCACTGGATTCCTTGAGAACAGTATGATGGGATCTTTGAAGAGTTTATGTTAGTTCAACATATTGGTATTTAAGAGTTCATGTGATATAATACACATGCTATATTCACAGCATCTTTGAGTAATGAAAGTTAAAATAACTTTTAAACAGTTGATCATTTAAGAGTGATTGAAAAGTAAATCAAGACACAATTTGCTGGGACACCTGGGTGGCTCAGTGGGTTAAGCCTCTGCCTTTGGCTCAGGTCATGATCTCAGGGTCCTGAGATCGAGCCCTGCATTGGGCTCTCTGCTCAGCAGGGAGCCTGCTTCTCCCTCTCTCTCTGCCTGTCTCTCTGCCTACTTGTGATCGCTCTCTGTCAAATAAAAAAAAATCTTAAAAAAAAGATACAATTTGCCACAATCTCAATAACTTAGGTAAAAATATTTAACATGTTTTTCCTTTTTATTATCTTGGAAGTCTTACACCATAGACACTATCCTAGAAATACTAAAACAGTATTGTCAGTGATGTAGTATGTTGGAGAGTTGAATCTAGCCATAGTTCTGGAACTGAGTAGCTATGAGACCTTGGGTATGTCACTTAATCATCATGAGTTTCTTTACCTTATATATGGAAATAATTACTGCCATGCCTAATGCACTGATTTTTGTGAGATCAAATGAAATAATTAGTGGAAAAACTCTTGAGAAGTTTAAAGTACTCAGGAAGTGTGAAGGATGACCACTATTTTCTCTCTGTAGATTTACCTTGATTGTTTATCATCCTTTGATGCCTGATTTTCCTTAGGTATACAGGTATTATCAAGTGCATTCAGTTGTAACAATTCTCATTTTGTATATAATAATTATGAACCAAATGAGACAGGTAAAATATTTATTAATCTTTTGTATCTACACAATCCAATTTCCTAAATATCCATTTCCTTTAGGAAAAATATTTCTTTTTTTTTTTAAGATTCAATTTGTTTATTTGAGAGAGAGAGAGAGTGAAAGAGAGCATGAGAGGGGAAAAGATCAGAGGGAGAAGCAGACTCCCCATGGAGCTGGGAGCCCAGTGCAGGACTTGATCCTGGGACTCTGGGATCATGACCTGAGGTGAAGGCATTCGCTTAACCAACTGAGCCACCCAGAAATCCAGGAAAAATGATTTCCCTTCCTGTTTTAATCTTACTCTGTAAAGACATTCTTTATATGAAATCTAAGTTTTTATAGTTCATAATAGCGATTGCTTTAAGCCATTCCAAAATTATGTTTTTTATTTGTTTGTTTGTTTGTTTGTTTGTGGGTAGGACAGGAATTTGAGGGATTAGCAGAGGTGTTAGATTCTGAATTTGTGCTGGGGAATGGTGAAGTTTATTTCTGCCTTTTAGAAATTTATCCAAGTTTCATTTAGCCTGTGAATATTATATATTTTTTGTGGCTCATAGTAAGCCCAAAGAGTCTCAAATCTGGCTTCCCAGTATAATCACTTGTGGGTCATTTACAAATTTGGATGCCTAGGTTACATGCTCAGAGTCTGATTTACCTAGTCTGGAATAGAGCCTGGCAGCACTGTTTTGTTTTGATTTTCAGTGTCTCCTCACGAGATTCTAACTTGCAGCCAGAGTTAAGAAGCACTGAGCTAGAACTTGAGGTTAGTGGCTCTAAGGGAGTAAGTTTAATTCTTGGAAGAGGTGATGGTTTTCTAGCTTTACTTTATTACGACTTTTGGACACAGATTACCTGGTTGTAACAAAACTGTGTGCAACAGATTTAAGGGAGTCTGAGCAAGACAAGCAGATATAGCCAGAGGACCACTAATGAATCAAATAACAAAAACACTCATTATTCTGTCAGGATAATCTTTGTATTGATGAGGGGTTGGGGAGAGAGATGAGAGAGAGAATTATTTATTAGGGGCTGGCTAAGAGCACAACACATAAGGAAATATGCTATATGATAGATATACTGAAAGGGAATGGTATCTTACACTTAGAAGTAAAATCAAATACTTCTAAAGCAATGTAATATCCTAAAAAATATATTAACCACATAAGACATTTCTAATTCCACTGGCAGTAATTAGGCTGTCTATGCACATTCCCAGGTGTCTGAGCATAATAGTGAAATTGTCTATAAATGAAAAAAAAGTTTGAGGATTTTTGGGTTAAAATGACCATATTATATTTATAGAGCAATACAATTATTTTAAGATTTTATGTATTTATTTGAGGATGAAAGACAGAGATAGAGAGAGCACAAGCATGGAGGAGAGGGAGAATAAGGCTCCCCACTGAGTAGGGAGACTGATGTGGGGTTTTATCCCAGGACCCTGGGATCAAGACCTGAGCCAAAGGCAGATGCTTAACCAAGTGAGCCTAGCAATATAATATTTTAATAAAATATAACAAAAGAGAATTAAATGATAAACTATGAAAATTGGCATGTTTTTCCTCTTTCAATATAAATGTTTTCTGAAGAAGCCTTTATATAATTAATTACCAGAAAGTTATCCTTTACCTATTAATTTTGCTCTATGTGTTTATAAAAATTATATAAAATGAGTTAAATCTGTAATTATTTTAACTCATTAAATTAAGTGATAAATTCTTTCTAGAAACATTTTGAGAACTACATTATAATTATGCAGGTAAATAGCTAATTTGCGTATGAATTTTAGAAAAGCAAATATTTAGAATGATTTAAAGAAAATATGTGGGCAATTACATATGCACTGTATATTAATTCCACTTTAAAAATTCACATGACTGGGACACCTGGGCGACTCAGTCTGTTAAGCATCCACTTTTAGCTCAGGTCATGATCTCTGGGTCCTGGGATGGAGACCTGCATCAAGCTCTCTGCTCAGCAGAGTCTGCTTCTCTCTCTCCCTCTGTCTGCCTCTCTGTCTACTCATGCTCTCTCTCTTTCTCTAGCAAATAAATAAATAACATATTTAAAAAAATAAAAATTCACATGATTGAGCAGCTTCTTGATTTTTAAATTACATAATCATCAAATCAACATAAATGATTCCACTGTTTCAGAAATGGAGATGTATACAATTCATGTTATTTGTTATTGGAGTAAGAGATCTATTTATATAATATTTTCTACCTTTCTTTCGGGTATTTTGCAAGGAAGTTACTCAGTTTTATGTTTCATTTACAGCTATGATGCCCAACAACAGAGAGGAACTTATTGTTGATCAGGATAATGGACCAACCATCAAAAAATTCCAAAGGGATAATAAAGGTAATATGATTTTTGCTTATTTGATGGACATATAAATATTAGATAGCAACTGAATTAACATTCCAGTGCTGTATATTGCATCTACATTTCCTAAACAGAATATATTTATACTGGCTTCAGATAAATTCTTTTAGTAATAAAAAAAATATGTTTGCCTGTAGCTTGCTTATTTAATATTAATAAATTACATATCAGCCTGAAGTTTTTCTGTGCTTGTGATTGGAAACTTCACTTTAAGGCCTTTTATAATGCCTGATCAGAAACATCTGACTCATAAGTTATTATGTATGCACTTTGCTACCTAAGTTTAAATGACTCACCATTTGATAGTTACATGTGAAAAACAAGTTGTTGTCATGGAGAAAAGATGTTCCCCCAACAATCAAAAGAGATTTTTAAAATATATGCTTATCTGGACATTTCAAAGGAAAGCTTAAGAAGTTACTCCAACCAAGTATTTACCTGAGTGTTGATAGATATGATACCATTCTAGCTTTTGATCCACTGAGGTACATGTATAATTTCTGCACAGTGTTCAGTTTTTCCTTAGAATATCAGTTTAAAGAAGGTAGGGAGAGTAAGAATTTCAAAGTCATGCTATCTTGATCTAAAAACTGAGTATAATTTTGTTTTTGTTTAAAAAGCTAAAGGATAAAAGAAAAAGAAAACATACTGGCATATGTTATAGGCTATACATTATGTCTGTCATTGTGAATTAAACAGTAACTCTAAGCTAAAAAGCATAAGCTAACATGTAATTTATCAGATCACCAAATGGCCTGTTTGTACTTCAGCATAGGGTATATTTTTCTATTTCTACTAGTCACAATATATAGAAAAAAAGACTTCATGACCTGAAGAGTTAATGGAGAAATTTTTCTTTCTTCTGTAGACTGAACTTCTTCCTAATTACATAGATGAGAATTTTAGTTAGAATTTGGAATAATGTATGATTTTAATTTCGTTGATCCATGGTTGGTTTCCTTGCCACACGTTTAGTCATTTCTTATCCAAATGCTAAAAGGCTATACCCTCTGGGGCTCCAAGATGTAAATGATTGATTTAAGAACACTTGCCAGTTTTAACATATTAAAATACCCAAGCTCTTATACAGGTAATGGAATTCTAGTTGAAGTTGAAATTTCAACCCAGCAACAATTTGCTCCTGAGACCTCTTTACCACGAAGTCATGACTATTTGAAGGACAGTGTGGTAGTAAAACAATTTTTCTAGGAAAATCTCCAGCTGCACATGATATATGTGATTCTATCAGAACTGCAAAACCCATAAGTCAAAATGGCATTTAGGGCTGGCCTGTGTGCTGCAGTGCTCAAGTACACAGTACTGTGTCTTATGAAAAATAAGCTGGTTGGGGCACCTGGGTGGCTCAGTGGGTTAAGCCTCTGCCTTCCGCTCAGGTCATGACCTCAGGGTCCTGGGATCAAGCCCTGCATCAGGATCTCTGCTCAGTAGGGAGCCTGCTTCTCCCCCTCTCTTTATGCTTACTTGCGATCTCTGTCAAATAAATAAATAAAATCTTAAAAAAATAAGCTGGAATGCTAGTACAGATGTACAGTAACTGTTTTTCATAAAATACACAATAGTATGTACTGGTATTTCTGAATCTCTTGCTGTGGGAATGGCAGTTTTACTCATTTCAATCAAATAGATTGGTCACACATTCTGATGAGGGCATTGATAGGAGTGACATATAAAACTGTACCTAGGTTATAGTGGAAAACTTTCCTTTAAATGAGACATTTGATGTCAAATCCTACCAGTTATATATGTGATATTAAGATAAAATATATTTTCTTCAATAAATCTGAGTTATTAAAAGGAAGTAAAGTTAAAGTAGAAGTCTCAACATTATCAAATATGACAAGTAAGAATTTAATACACCTGTGGCAAACCTATGTTTTCACATCTGTTTTGAGTAATATCATCATGATTTTAAATGATTTATAGCTCTGGAAATTATAAAATGCCACCTTTGCTATTATGTGGAAACTTTAGAAAAATGGAGAATTACCATTCAAGTAAGACTGGGTGATAGAACAATACATGCCTCGATAATTTACATTTCTCCTTGAATTTTCATATGCAGACATTTCAACCTCTGTATAGTCTGGGATTTCCTGGCAGTGATATCCGTTTAGACTCTGTAAAAAGTGACTTACCGAATTGATATTTTAGTTTTGACTCAAGTATTTTGACTAAACAGATCAGTTAAGAGAAACTTTTGATTTTATTTTTCCACAGACCTTGTCAAACAAATTGACAAATAAATAAAATCTTAGGGGAAAAAATGAATTCCAGAACTGATTGTTAAAAACCATGTAACACAATATTATAACATGCAATTTAACTTTTCAAAGAGAAAGAACAAGCAGAGGGAACAGCAGGCAGAGAGAGAAGCAGACTCCCCACTGAGTGGTGAGCCTGACACAGGGCTTGATCCCAGGACCCTGGGATCATAACCTCAGCCAAAGGCAGATGCTTAACCAAATATGTCACCCAGACACCCCAGTTCTGGAATTCCTTAGAGTAGAGCAGTTGTGACTATTCACTGTAGTTTAAACCATGTGAAAGCAAAGGCATAGAGCAAGATCATCTTCCCATGGCAGTCAGTGGTCTCTCAAGCCACTAGCAGGAATAGAGGTTTTTGATATTTTGCATTTTGTACTTGTATTTGCATGTGTACTTGAATTTGCTTATTGGTAACTTTACATGTACAAGAAGCATTGATGATCAAGTCTGGAATTCTACAGAAACAGTGAAACAATAAATTTAACAACTAGCCCAAGACTTGAGTCCACTAAACCATTACAGTATAAATCAGTCCACAGGATACAGACAAAAAGCAATAATTTTAACTTCCTTTGATTGTAAGAATCTAAAGTATATTTCATCTAGAATTAAAGTATTATCATGTTTGTTTTTTATACAAATGGACTAATTTCTGTTTAGAGCAGGATTTGGGCTATATGTTGACACCAATAATTTAAATGTTCTCTATTCAATCAAATGATTTGCTCTATTTCTTTTTTTTTTGTTATTATTTATTTATTTATTTTGTTTTTTGTGTGTGTGTTCCAAAGTTCATTGTTTATGCACCATACCCAGTGCTCCATGCAATATGTGCCCTCCTTAATACCCATCACCAAGCTCACCCAACACTTCACCCTCCTCACTTCCAAAACCCTCAGTTTGTTTCTCAGAGTCCCCAGTCTCTCATTGTTCATCTCCCCCTCTGATTTCCCCCAACTCACTTCTCCTCTCCAACTCCCAATGTCATCCGTGTTATTCCTTATGCTCCACAAGTAAGTGAAACCATATGATAATTGACTCTCTCTGCTTGACTTATTTCACTCAGCATAATCTCCTCCAGTCCCATCCATGTTGATACAAAAGTTGGAAATGGAGGCATAATATTCTATTGTCTATATAGACCATATCTTCTTTATCCATTCGTCTGTTGAAGGGCATCTTGGCTCTTTCCACAGTTTGGTGACTGTGGCCATTGCTGCTTAACAGTACCAAATATTTTGATCCATGAACCTGAAATGTCTTTCCATTTACTTAGGATCTCTATAATTTCTTACAACAGTATTTTATAGTTTTAAGAAAATATATGTCTTACACTTATTTTTTAAAGTTAATTCCCAAGTATTTTATTTTTTCAATATTTTTATTCAATTGTAATTGGGATTGCTTTCTTAATTTCAATTTTGGATTGTTTGCTGTTAATGTATAGAAATGCAATTGATTTTTTTATATTGATTTTATATTCTTCAACCTTGTTGATCTTGGTTATTAGTTATAATGGTTTTTCTGTAGATTCCTTAAGATTTTCTGATTATAAAACCATGACTTCTAAAAATGTCGATTTACTTCTTTTCTAATTATGTCTTTTTTTTTCCTTACCTAATTCCCCTGGCTAGGATCTTTATTATAATGTTAAACAGTGGGACGCCTGGGTGGCTCAGTTGGTTAAGCAGCTGCCTTCGGCTCAGGTCATGATCCCGGCGTCCTGGGATTGAGTCCCACATCAGGCTCCTTGCTCATCAGGGAACCTGCTTCTCCCTCTGCCTGCCATTCTGTCTGTCTATGCTTGCTCTCTCTCCCTCTCTCTCTCTGACAAATAAATAAAATCTTTAAAAAAAATAATAATGTTAAACAGTAGTGGTGAGAGTGGAAATTCTTGTCTTATTCCTGTACCAGCTTGCATTCTATCCAACAGTGTAAGAGTGTTCCCCTTTCTCCACATCCTTGCCAATATTTGTTGTTTTCTGTTTTGTTCATTTTTGGCTTTCTAACTGGTATAAAGTGGTATTGCTTGTGGTTTTGATTGTATTTCCCTGACAGTTAGTGATGTTGAGCATTTTTTTTATGTCTCTGTTACCATTTGTATGTCTTTGGAGAGTGACTATTCATGTCTTCTGCCCATTTTTTGACCAGATTATTTGTTTTTTGAGGGTTGAGTTTGAGAAGTTCTCTAAAGATCTCGGATATCAGCCCTTTATCTGTAGTGTCATTTGCAAATATCTTCTCTCATTCTGTGGGTTGCCTCTTAGTTTTGTTGACTGTTTCCTTTGTTGTGCAGAAGCTTTTTATCTTGATGAAGTCCCAAAAGTTCACTTTTGCTTTTGTTTCCTTTGCCTTTGGAGACATGTCTTGAAATAAGTTGCTATGGCTGATGTCGAAGTGGTTTCTGCCTATGTTCTTCACTAGGATTTTGACGGATTCCTCTCTCACATTCAGGTCTTTCATCCAGAGTTGATCTTTGTGTATAGTGTAAAGAATGGTCCAGTTTTATACTTCTGTATGTAGCTGTGAAATTTTCCCAGCACCACTTATTGAAGATACTTTTTTCCATTGGATTTTTTTTTTTTTTCCTGATTTGTCAAGGATTAGTTAGCCATAGAGTTGAGGGTCCATTTCTGGAGTCGCTATTCTGTTCCATTGGTCTATGTGTCTTTTTTGTGCCAATACTATGCTGCCTTGATGATCACAGCTTTGTAATAAAGCTTGCAGTCAGGCGATGTGATGCTTCCAGCTTTGTTTTTCTTTTTCAACTTTCCCTTGGTGTTTCTGGGTCTTTTCTGGTTCCACACAAATTTTAGGATTGTTTGTTCCAGCTCCTTGAAAAATATCAATGGTATTTTAATAGGGATGGCATTGAAAGTATAGATTGCCCTCGGAAGGATAGATTTTTTTTAATTAAATTTTATTTTTTATAAACATATAATATATTTTTATCCCCAGGGGTACAGGTCTGTGAATCGCCAGGTTTACACACTTCACAGCACTCACCATAGCACATACCCTCCCCGATGTCCATAACCACACCCCCCTCTCCCAACCCCCCTCCCCCCAGCAACCCTCAGTTTGTT
>NW_019154186.1:1365156-1388887 GCF_002288905.1 Enhydra lutris kenyoni
ACCCCCCTCCCCCCAGCAACCCTCAGTTTGTTTTGTGAGATTGAGTCGCTTATGGTTTGTCTCCCTCCCAATCTCATCTTGTTTCATTTACTCTTCTCCTACCCCCTTAACCCCCCATGTTGCATCTCCTCTCCCTCATATCAGGGAGATCATATGATGTCTTTCTCCAATTGACTTATTTCGCTAAGCAT
Source organism: Enhydra lutris kenyoni (assembly GCF_002288905.1). Lineage (NCBI taxonomy): Eukaryota > Metazoa > Chordata > Mammalia > Carnivora > Mustelidae > Enhydra > Enhydra lutris. The sequence continues at coordinate 1,365,348 of NW_019154186.1, forward strand.
GATACCCTCTAGTTCCATCCACGTCGTCGCAAATGGCAAGATTTCATTTCTTTTGATGGCTGCATAGTATTCCATTGTGTATATATACCACATCTTCTTTATCCATTCGTCTGTTGATGGACATCTAGGTTCTTTCCATAGTTTGGCTATTGTAGACATTGCTGCTATAAACATTCGGGTGCACATGCACTTTCGGATCACTACGTTTGTATCTTTAGGGTAAATACCCAGCAGTGCAATTGCTGAGTCATAGGGTAGTTCTATTTTCAGCATTTTGAGGAACCTCCAAGCTGTTTTCCAGAGTGGTTGCACCAGCTTGCATTCCCACCAACAGTGTAGGAGGGTTCCCCTTTCTCCGCATCCTCGCCAGCATCTGTCATTTCCTGACTTGTTAATTTTAGCCATTCTGACTGGTGTGAGGTGATATCTCATTGTGGTTTTGATTTGTATTTCCCTGATGCCGAGTGATATGGAGCACTTTTTCATGTGTCTGTTGGCCATCTGGATGTCTTCTTTGCAGAAATGTCTGTTCATGTCCTCTGCCCATTTCTTGATTGGATTATTTGTTCTTTGGGTGTTGAGTTTGCTAAGGATAGACTTTTTAACAATGTTTATTCTTACAATCAATGAGAATGGAATGTTTTTTCCATCTTTTTGTGTCTTCCTAAATATCTTTCATAAGTGTTCTGTAGTTTTTAGAGTATAGATCCTTTACCTCTTTGGTTAGATTTATTCCAAGGTATCTTACGGTTTTTGATGCTATTGTAAATGGAATCAGGATTCCTTAATTTCTCTTTCTACGGCTACACTGTTAGTGTATAGAAACGAAACTGATTTTTGTGCATTGATTTTGTATCCTGCCACATTGGTGAATTGCTGTATGAGTTCTAGTAATTTTGATATGTGGTCCTTTGGGCTTTTCACATAAAATACCATATCATCTGTGAAGAGAGAGAGTTTCACTTCTTTTTTGCCAATTTGAATGCCTTTTCTCTCTTTTTGTCGTCTGATTGCTGAGGTTAGGACTTTTAGCACTACGTTGAACAATAGTGGTGAGAGTGGGCATTACTGTACTGTTCCTGGCCAAGGGAAAAGCTCTCAGTTTTTCCCCATTGAAAATGATATTCACTGTGGGCTTTTCATAGATGGCATTTATGATATTGAGGAATGTCCCCCCTATCCCTACACTCTGAAGAGTGTTAATCAGTTAAGGATGTTGTATTTTGTCAATTTTTTTTATTCTGAATCAATTGAGAGGATCATATGATTCTTGTCTTTTATTAATGTGCTCTAGCATGTTGATTGATTTGTGAATGTTGAACCACCCTTGCATCCCAAGAATATTTCCCACCTGGTCGTGGTGGGTAATTTTAATGTACTGTTGGATCCTATTAGCTAGGATCTTTTTGAGTATTTTGGCATTTATGTTAATCAAGGATATTGGTCTATAATTATCCTTTTTGATGGAGTCTTTGCCTGGTTTGAAGATTAAGGTAATCCTGGGCTCATAGGAGGATTAAGGTAATCCTGGGCTCATTTCTTCCAGGTTTCTTAATTTGTTGGCATATAATTGCTGGTAAAAATTTCTAATGACATTTTCTATTTCCTTGGTGTTAGTCATAATCTCTCCACTTTCATTCATGATTTTATTAATTTGGGTCTTTTCTTTTTCTTTTGGGTATGTCTGGTCAGAGGTTTATCAATCTTATTAATTCCTTCAAAGAACCAGCTTCTAGCTTTGTCCATCTCACCTACTGTTTTTCTGGTTTCTATTTCATTGTTCTCTGCTCTAATCTTCATTATTTCTCTTCTCCTGCTTAGTTTTGGTTTTACTTGCTATTCCTTCTCCAGCTCCTTTAAGTGTAATGTTAGCTTGTGCATTTTGGATTTTTCTAATTTTCTGAGAGAGGCTTGGGTGGCTATGTATGTCCCTCTTATGATTGTCTTTGCAGTATCCCATAGGTTTTGGACCAAATATGTGATCATTCTCTTTAGTTTCCATGGATTGTTTTCGTTCTTCTTTAATTTCCTGGTTGACACACTCATTCTTTAGCAAGATGCCCTTTAACTTCCACGTGTTTGAATTCCTTCCACATTTTTCTTGTTATTGAGTTCCAGTTTCAAGGCATTGTGGTCATAATACATGCAGGGAATAATCTCAACCTTTTGATATTGGCTGAGACTGGATTTTTGATCCAGCATGTGATCTGTTTTGGAGAAAGTTCCATGTGCATTCAAGAAGAATGTGTATTCTGTTGCTTTAGGGTGGAATGTTCTGTATATATCTATGAATTCCATCAGTCCAATGTGTCCTTCAAAACTCTAGTTTCTTTGTTGATCTTCTGCTTAGATGATCTGTCTATTGTTGTGAGTGGAATATTGGATTCTCATACTATTAATGTATTTTCAATATGTTTCTTTGTTTTGGTTATTTGTTGGTTTATGTAATTACCTGCTCCCATGTTGGGGGCATAGATATTTAAAATTGTTAGATCTTCTTATTGGATGGACCCTTTAAGTATGATATAGTGTCCCTTTACATCTCTTACTACAGTCTTTGGTTTAAAATCTTATTTGTCCAGGAGCGCCTGGGTGGCTCAGTGGGTTAAAGCCTCTGCCTTTGGCGCAGGTCATGATCGCAGGGTCCTGGGATTGAGCCCCACATCAGGCTCTCTGCTCAGCAGGGAGCCTGCTTCCTCCTCTCTCTCTGCCTGCCTCTCTGCCTACTTGTGCTCTCTGTCTGTCAAATAAATAAATAAATAAAATCTTTAAAAAAATAAATAAAGTCTTATTTGTCTGATACAAGAATTGCTGCTCCAGTGTTTTTGTTGTTGTTGTTGTTGTTGTTGTTGTTGTTTTTAGGTCCATTGTCATGATAAATGGTTCTCCATCCCCTCACTTTCTATCTGATAGTGTTCTTTATGTTCAAAATGAGTCTCTTCAAGATAGCACATGGATGGGACCTGTCTTTGTATCAAATCTGCAACTCTGTGCCATCTCATGGAGCATTTAGGCCATTCATATTGAGAGTAACTACTGAAATATATGTATTTAGTATCATCATATTACCTATAAAGTCCTTGTTTTTATCGATTGTAAATTTCTGGTCTATATTACTTTTGGGGTCTTCTTTTATAGAATCCCACTTAATATTTCTTCAGGGATGGTTTGGTGGTCACATACTCTTTCAGTTTCTGCCAGTCCTGGAAGCTCTTTGTCTCTCTGTCAGCTCTGAATGACAGCCTTGCTGGATAAAGTGCTTGGCTGCATGTTCTTCCTATTTAGTACACTTAATTTGTCTTGCCAGCCCTGTCTGGCTTGCCAGGTCTCTGTGGACAGGTCTGAAGTTATTCTGAAGTTCCTCCCTCTGTATGTAAATAACCTCTTCCCCCAGCTGCTCTCAAGATAGCTTCCTTGGCTCCAAAATTAGCAACTTTTGCTATTATATGCCAGGGTATTAGTCTATTTTATTGATCTTGGGAGTGGTCCTTTCTGCCTCTTGGACATGAATTCTTGTTTCCTTCCCCATATTAGGGAAGTTACCAGCTATGATTTGCTCAAATATATCTTCTGTCTCTCTCTCTCTCTCCACCCCATTGGGGATCCCAATAATTCTGACATCAGGATGTTTCATGGCATCATTAATCTAAATCTGATCTCATGGGCTTCTAGTTGTTTATCCCTATCCTCATTTATGTCCTTTCTATCAGCTTATCTTCTAGATCACTAATTCTTTCTCATTTACCCTAGCTGTTGGAATATCCAGTTTAGACTGCATCTCATTCATAGCATTTTTAGTTCAGCCTAATTAGATCTCATTTCAGCCCTTAGAGATTCTATATTGTTACTAATGGTTTTCTCAAGCATAACTATTGACTTCATAATTGCTACCCTAAAGTCTATCTCTGACATCTTGCTTATATCCATATCCATTAGATCTGTGGTAGAGGCCATTGTCTCTGTTTCTTTTCTTTGTTTGGAGTTCCTCCTCCTAGTCATTCTGTTGATGGATCGTTGAGGGAATGTACAGAGTCCAAAATATCAACCATGGCCCAAGAAGATGCACCCTAGGAAAATCTGGAGTGGTTGGAAGCCACCACCAAAAAAACAAAGGCAGAATTAAATACAAGAATAAAATTAATAAAATTTAAAAAATAAAAAAAAATAAAAATTAAAAAAAGGAGTTTAGGAGAAGGGGGCTATATAGGCAAAGTAGGGTATTTCAGTTTTTCCTGGGTGTATTTTGTTCTGTTTTTTTAGAGAAATATATATAAATATTATTTCAAAAAATTATAGGGAAAGTAAAAGTGGTATATACATAAAAGTAATATTGAATATGGGGAAAAAGACTACACTGAAGCATATATCTATAAAATACAGTCGTAAAAAATACAAGTTAAAAAGCTACTGTGAAATATGATATATTAAAAATCTAGTTGAAATGAGAAAAAGGTAAAAAGAAAAATATAGAAGAAGCATATGAGAAAGAATAAAAAGAAAGAGTTGTATATGTAAAATAAACAAGCTGTGAGGCAATAACTAGAGCTCAATATACTATTTTCCCCTGGTGTTGGGATTTTAGTCTTATGGTTGTCATCCTCTTGTTCTTCCAGCTTATCTTCTTGGGGAGGGGCCTACCGGACTGTTTCTCAGGAAACCTTGCTTGAGCAGAGTTGCCGTGCCCTCTCTTGGGAACCTGGTCTCAACGGAAACTGTTTTTTTGAATTTTTGCTCTTTGAGGGCTTTCTGCACCTCTTCCAAGGGTCAGATCAAAAATGGCTGCACCCAAACCTCTTTCCAGAGCAGAGAAATTGCTGTCTGCTCTTCTTTTAACCCTCCAGAACACACAGTGTTTCTGTATGTGCCAATGAAAACCATAGTGCTCTGCAGTCGTGCACACCCACAGTGACATTCTCACAAAAAATCAGAGCTCATCTTGTTAAAATACTATAATATTGAATGTTATAGAAATCTAATTAGCATTTGGTATGACAATGTTAAAATAAGTAAAATAGTTTACATATGCATACTTTTCTCAGGGTTATAAATTGAGTCCTTACTGTGATTCCAATTAATAATTTTTGTAAATGTTTTCTGTGTCTCATATTAATTCAGGTATTGGAAATGTTATGACGAAGGGTATTCTTGTCCTCAAGTAGCTCACAGATACTGTATAATTCTACGGAAAGAAGTGAAATATTCTTTTTTTAAAAATATTTTATTTATTTATTTGACACAGAAAGAGAGATTACAAGTAGGCAGAGAGGCAGGCAGAGAGAGCAGGGAAGCAGGCTCCCTGCTGAGCAGAGAGCCCGATGTGGGGCTCGATCCCAGGATCCTGGGATCATGACCTGAGCAGAAGACAGAGGCTTAACCCACTGAGCCACCCAGGCGCCCCTAGTGATATATTCTTTAAATAGAGATTGTTTTCTGTGAGTTTAGTATTTAGCATAAGAGTCTCCATATTTACATGAATTACATGAATAAATCTAACAGATGTACTTAATATTATTTGTTTTTAAAATCTTTAAAACTTCTTCTAGTATATTGGTAGGTGTCTTCTAAAGAAACATTTTGCATAAATGTGTTATACAGGGAGCTTAAGTTCACAGTGACACAAATTTATTCATTCATTTAAACATATATTGAGAGTTCAGCTTTCAGCAGTATCAAGTTAGATACATTACAGCTCTCCTGCTACAATATAATTAAATCTTTATTAAAAGAACATACTTTTTAATGCATTGTTGGACTCACAAGGGGTAATTCTTAGTGAACTAGAAAAAAAAGGAGAGAGAAAGAGAAAGGGGAAGAGGAAGGGAGAAAAGAATAATGAAAGGAAAAAAGAAAATATATGGAATTTAAACCAAGAGTTCAAGAAAGTTGCTCTAAGCAGTAATAGATATAAAGGAAAGCTGGGTTGACATCAAGATAAACTAAGGTGAGGATGCTGAACTTGAGACTCCTGCATTAAGCCAGGTTCCCCATATCAGTAGCGCCACCCAACTCTTAACATGAGCAAACAGTTTTTCTCTGAAGAAAATCATCTTCTATTTTAGGCCCTTGGGATTCTCACAATTAAATTTAACCAGATACGAGCTCACAAGAAAAAAAAGCCTTCAAATACCCAAAGAATCAAGCCACCATAATAGAGTCACAGAAGCAAAAAAAAAAAAAAAAAAATAGTTTTATATCCCTAAGGACTTCAGATATATAGTTATACTTTATATGAACTCCCTAAAGAAAGGAAAAAATGAGATTAAATTAATGAGCAAGAAATTAGAGATTATCCAAAATTGCTCAATATATGTTTCTTTTTTTTTATGTTTCTTTTTTTTTAAGATTTTATTTATTTATTTGACAAATAGAGAGAGAGCACAAGTAGGCAGAAAGGCAGGCAGAGGGGGAGGGGGAATTAGGCTCCCCACGCTGAGCAAAGAGCCTGATGTGGGCCTTGATCCCAGGACCCTGAGATCATGACCTGAGCTGAAGACAGAGGCTTAACCCACTGAGCTACCCAAGCACCCTCAATATATGTTTCTTGATTGAGGGTTAGAAACCACTCTGAAAAAATCCTCTATCAAATCATCTAGCTAATGTAAGTGTGCCCAGTAAATGTTTATGGAACTCAAATCCTGGGTACAAAAGAAATTCCACATTTTATTAATAGCCTAGCTGGATTGGGTTATATCAAGTGAGGATGCAGTATTTTTCCATCAGTGCCTTAACTGTCCTCTACATTTGGAATTTTTTTTTAAAGATTTTATTTATTTATTTGACAGAGAGAGAGCTCACAAGTAGACAAAGAGGCAGGCAGAGAGAGAGGAGGGGAAGCAGGCTCCCTGCTGAGCAGAGAGCCTGATGCGGGGCTCGATCCCAGGACCCTGGGATCATGACCTGAGCCGAAGGCAGAGGTTTTAACCCTCTGAGCCACCCAGGCGCCCCTACATTTGGAATCTTTATCTTGGCTGATTTCAGTAATAAATTGATGATTAGTAATGTTGACCATATTTTTATATACCTGTTTACTAATGGTTCACTTCTGTGAATGCAGAATTCAGGTTAAACATGTGTTCTCTTGGATAGATTTGTTGAAATCCAGACAATACAAAGAGAGATGTAAAATGAAAAAGGATATAAAAATCTAATATTTACTTCTTCAAAAAAGATGTAGAAATTGAGAAACACTGAAGACAGAAACTATAGTGCCAATTATTTCAACTACTTTAATCTTTAGTACACTCATTTGATTAAATTTGTACTCAGCATACTGCTTTGAAAACATTACCTAATTTGTTTGCTTTTCTTTCTGTTTTAATATATACAGGATTTTAACAACAATTTTTTTTGTGAGGCAAAGTGAATTTTCTCTCGAGGAAAGAAATTGGTAGTTTAATAAAAAGTCAATAGAGACAGGAACAGCTTTAAACATGGACTCCATTTAGCTATCTATTTTAAAATATAGCATATTATTAGAACAAATGCTCATATAGATACATTTTGAGAGATATGTATGATAAGTGTAAAGCTTGATATCATTCTATCTATATCTATACCCATGTGTCTAATATACTGCCCTCCAAAGAAATGAACAGGAATACATATTCAAGGATAAATGCAAGTTGCTATTCATCTTTTGACAATTTTGTCATGATGCCTCAAGCATTTGAGATTAAGAGGAATTTAAATGGAAGGGAAATAAAAGAAAGTGTTTTTAAAAGATTTTTAAATTCATTTTTAAAAAAGATTTTTTTAAAGTTTATTTGACAGAAAGAAAGACAGTAAGAGAGAGAACACAAGCAAGGGGGGTGGGACAGGGAGAAGCAGACTTCCAGCTGAGCAAGGAGCCTAACATGGGGTTTGATCCTAGGACCCTGAGATCATAAGCCCAGCCAAAGTCAGACACCTAACAACTGAGCCATCCAGGTGCTCCAAGATTTTTAAAAATTCTTTAAATTTTTTTTTATTTTTAAAAATTCTTTTAAAAATAAAGGAGTTTAAAAAAACTCTTGTTAAAAGCAAAAACAGATGAACAAACAAATGAAAGATTCCAACCATCATGAATTCAAGCCATGATTTAACCACAAATGGGTAAAAAAAAGTGACTATGTCACCTCATGAGCTCGCCAAATCTCCCTTAAACAACTATAACCTGAAAGCCGTAACTTAGTTCAGTGCAAATAATAACTAAAATACCTTATATCTCTAAATCAGTATCTACAAATTGTTATATTCACAAATCCTTGTGAATATTGTTACTCAGTGGGTGCTGAAATAAGAGAGAGCCAACTTTGTTCCACATCCCTTCATATTCTTTCTTTGAATGCTTTTCATTCATAAGGTCCTTTGCTAGTCACTGAAATTGGGAAGCCATCTCCCAGGTAATTGGGAAAACTGAGTATTTTCTATTCTCTATGATGGTTAGAAAGTTTAGGGAACTATCTGCATGTGGCTATTTCAGAGTAAGAAAGACACAATCTTTCTTAACCTCCCTCTTAAAAAAATATTATTGGAAGCAAACTAGTGGGGTGGGAAGTTTACGTCTAAGTACTTGTTGCAGCTTTCCTTCGTACAAGCCATTGTATCTAGTCATAACTGGCCCTTGATAATGTTGAGTTAAGTAGTGAAATAGTTAACCAATAATATACTAGACAAATTAATCTCTCTAACCCTTAGTCTCCTTATCTGTAAAATGGGAATATATGGAGTCTCAGTGTTGTGTTGAGCTCAGCATTGGTATTCATGAATTTGAGACTTTTTAAATATTTTCAACTTAGAATTATTTATATGGAAAATACTACTGTTTTGTTTGTTTGTTTGTTTGTTTGTTTTAAAAATGAGTTCTAAGGTCACCTGGGTGGCTCAGTCACTTAAACACTCAACTCTTCATGTCAGCTCACATCTTGATCTCATAGGTTATAGGATTGAGCCCTCTCTACACTCAGCACAGAGTCTGTCTGCAATTCTCTCTCTCCCCTCCCCTCCTCGCCTCTCTCTGTGTTTCTCAAATAAATAATCTTGACAAAAGTAAAAATAAATTCTAAAAATATGATTTCTCCATTATTTTATAAATATTTTATTTATTAATTTGACAGAGAGAGAGAGACTGAGAGAAAGCACAAGCAATGGGAAGGGGCAGAGGGAGAGGGAGAAACTGAATCCCCACTGAGCAGGAGATCAGGACCTGAGATGAAAGGCAGACGCTTAACCAACTGAGAGACCCAGGTACCCCTGATTTCTCCACTATTATTATTATTATTATTATTATAATTCTTTCATAATTATTAGTAAAAATAAACCATTAAAATCAGATTTTGAACTCTAAAAAAATAGAACCAGATGCACATCAATTGTCTCAATCTTTCATGTGCCATACATTATAATTAAATATCTTCAATGTCTTGTCAGTGTACCTGTTTCTACTTCAAGATACTTAGCTAAAATTCCCTTTCCAGGTATATAGCCTGAATTTGGTATTTAGAAAAAAAGGAAAACCTTTATATTTAGGCATATGGATCACACTCCTACTTATTATAAAATATCTGCAGTTTCTTATATTTTATTTGATTCAACTCAGGTGATTATGTTTTAATTTCCTCCATGAGGCATATAACAAATGAGAATGGCCACATTTTTTTTATGGAGGCATTTTTTATAGTCACAGATAACAGAGAGATGATCTTTAAGAGGTCCAAATTTTTTTATCTTTATACATCTTTTCAGTGAAAATTAAAGCAAAATCTTTAGAGGTTATTTCCTTTATGAAATGATAAAGAGTATATTAGGTTTCTATTGTTATCATAACAAATTACCTCAAACTTAGTGGTTTAACAATGCAAATTTATTATCATACATTTTTGTAGGTCAAAACTCTGATATGGTCCTCGCTAGACCAAAATCAAGGTGTTGACAGTCTGTTTTACTTTCTAGTAATTCTAGAGGATAATATATTCCTAGTTTTTCAGATTACTGGCAGAATCCGTTCCTTGTGTTTGGTTATAGGACTCAGGTTCCTGCATTTTTACTGGCCATCCCTAAGGGCTGTTTCCAGTTTCTACAGACCATTTATGTTTCTTGTCTCATGTCCCTTTTCCTTCATCTTCAAAACCAGCACTGGTAGATTTAGATTCTCCCATGTTGCATCTCTCTGATCTTCATATATGACTCAAGTGATTACACTGGGCGCATTCTGATAATCTAGAATAGTTTCCCGATCTCATTCATGTCTGTAAGCTTAGTCACATCTGGAAAATTATATTTTCCCATGCAAGGTCACATATTCTTGGGTTTCAAGAATTAGGATCTGGGCATCTTTCGAGTAGGAGGATTATTCTGTTTACCACAGAAGTAGAGAAAAAGATTCTTAGCTCTGAAGAATGGTCAAAATGAACAACCACTCCCTGACATTAAACTGGACATCTGAAAAAACAAGGACAAATGATGAGGGTACCTACAAAATAAGGAAGTACAAAATGGAAAAAATGAAGTAGCTGCTATTTTTTTTCTATACCTTGAATACATTTTTTGTGTTTATGAACAGGTATGAAGTAACAGCATCTGGTAGTAACTAATATTTCCTTTTCTCTTATAAAACCATCTATTGGAAAATGATTAAACATAGTGTATAATGATTTCTGAAAGATATGTTTAACTGCTTGGGCTTTGAGATAAGAACTTGAAAATGTATAAAAGTGATGTAAAACTGTTTTCAAAAAGAAGATGTATTGACAGTCTCTATATTGTGTTCCAAGATTAGTGTATCTTCACTATTAGTAGTTGGCCTGTTTTCAAAACTGATATATAGTGATGTTTGTTATGGGAACAAGTCTGCTAAAAATAATTTTAAAAGAATATCATTTTTTTCTTATAATGGCTAGATTCAATTTATTGAAAATGTATTATATGTATATAAAAAGAACTCTGCTTATATCTATAAAACAGATTTTATTTTATTTTTTAAAGATTTATTTATTTATTTGAGAGAGAGAGAGAGAGAGCACAAGCAGGGTAAGTGGAAGAGGGAGAAGCAGGCTCCCTGCTGAGCAAGGTGCCTGATGCAGGGCTTAATCCCAGGACCCTGAAGATCATGGTCTGAGCTGAAGACAGGTGGTTAACCAACTGAGCCACCCAGGCACCCCTGTAAAACAAATTTTTAATCATTTTAAAGTATTGACATCCACAAAAAGTTTCTAATTTTATTTGAAATTTTACTTCCTGTCATTATGGCTTCTAATTGTAATTTTGACTTTATTGTTTTTATTTTATTTATTTATTTATTATTTTTTTTCTTTCTTTCATTTTTTTTTTATTTTCAGCATAACAGTATTCCTTGTTTTTGCACCACACCCAGTGCTCCATGCAATCTGTGCCCTCTCTAATACCCACCACCTGGTTCCCCCAACCTCCCACCCCCTGCCCCTTCAAACCCCTCAGATTGAAAACAGCATGGAGGACAAAGGGAGTTAGAGAGAAGGGAGTTGGGGGAAATTGGAAGGGGAGGTGAACCATGAGAGACTATGGACTCTGAAAAACAATCTGTAATTTTGACTTTAATAGCTATTTCAAAAACTTGTGAATATGTGACTAACATAATATAATAAAATTAAAAAATGCAAGCATAAAAAATGCATACATGAATAAAATAATCTCTAAAAAATAACTCTATAAGGAGGGGCTATTTACATTTAGTTAAAGGGAAACTATATAATGAGTGCAGATCACTGACTTATTCATAAAACACACTGATCTACATTACAAGGAACAGTTTTGGTAAATTCCAGCAGTTATTTATCAAAGTACCATCAATCCAGAAAGATCTGCACGCTTCACTACAAACTTATTTAATAACTGTTGAGTATCAGTAAATGACCTTTTCTTTCCACAGTGCAATAAACAAAGTAGGTAGTATTTATTAAGAACTTACTATGTGCCATGCATTGTTCTAAGTGCTTTGCATGGATTATCTCATTAAATCCTCTTATTAAATTTCTCATTTAGATATGAAAGAAACAGGCCCAGAGAGGTAAAATGTCTTGCCCAAAGTCATACACAAGAAGAGCTAGGTATCGGGGTGCCTGGGTGGCTCAGTGGGTTAAAGCCTCTGCCTTTGGCTCAGGTCATGATCTCAGGGTCTTGGGATCGAGCCCCGTGTCATGCCCTCTGCTCAGCAGGGAGCCTGCTTTCTCCTCTCTCTCTTTCTCTCTCTCTCTTCCTGCCTCTCTGCCATCTTATGATCTCTGTCTGTCAAATAAATAAATAAAATCTTAAAAAAGAAGAAGAAGAAGAAGAACTAGGTATCTTCTAGCCTAAGATGACAGTGTAAGAGAACCCTGAACTCATCTCCTTATGGGCATATCAAATCTACAGCTGTTTATAGAACAGTTCCCCAGAAGAAGAACTGAGAGCTGACTGAATAGCTTATGCACAACAAAATATAGAGAGACCACATAGAGAAAAGCAAAAGGAATGAAGATACAGTAACAAAGGAAATCATCACATCCAATGCTGTGAACTGCAGTGGGGAAAGATAGTACTGAGGGGCTGTGACCAGATTTGTCTGCCCTGAGGCACAAGAAAAAACAAAAACAAAAACAAAAACAAAACAAACAAACAAAAAAATCTGCTGCAACAGAAAAAGACAACTAGAATATAAAAGAAGCAACTCTAGAACCCTACTAAATACTGGGGAGCTGCTAGAACTCTCTGCATGTTGGAGGGGCTGGCAAGCTCCACAATATATGTACCCCCTCTGCTTTGATAACATGGACAGGAGCAAGGTTTGGGGATCCTCAGCTAGTCTAAAAAGGTAGTCTCAATGTAATGCATATTGCAACACCCTTCGTCAGTTCTCACTACAGCTCCAGCTATCTTGCCAAGGAGATACAGGGGCAAAGCACCCCAGAATAACTCAAGTCCACATAACTTCAACTGCAACTGACTTGCTAGGGTACCTCATGTAGAGAGAGCTCTAGGACCACCTGGTTCACACCTGCTTTGGCTCCAGCTGCCCCACTAGGGCACCCCCTGTACTGAGCACCACAAGACATCACGGACTGCAACCTCAGCTTCAGCCTTCCTGTCAGTGTGCACTCTGCATGTAGAGACCTGGGACCCTTTGACTTGCACTCACTCCAGCTTCAGTTACCCTGCTATGTCACTGTCTGTACAACAAGCTTAGGGAATGCCTCAGCCTATGTCCACTTTGGATGTAGATCTCCTGCCAGGATGCCCTCTGTGTGAAACTCCAAGATCCCCTAGTTTGCATCCACTTCAGCTTCAGGTAACTTGCTAGGATGTCATCTGCACAGACAGCCCTGGGACTCTCCACTCCCCAGGTTGCACTGACTTCACCTTCAGTTGTTCTGCCAGGACACTCTTCACAGAAAGCCCCACGAACACCCTAGCCTATGCCCATTTAATCTCCACACATCCAACCCCAGCAACCCCAGCATAGTGGCGGGAGACACCCAACCCATACCAGACACAGCTCCAAACAGCCAGGCAAGGTAAACAGGCATAGTCTACAGAGGAGATTACCATACATAAGAAGATTTGTTTCAGGTTTAGGAGAAGTAGCTGTTCCAACTAATTCACAGAAACAAAGTGAGAAAGTCAAGCAAACTGAGAAGATAGAGAAACATGCTCCAAACACAAGAAAAAGACAAAACTTCAGAAAAAGAACTAAGTGAAATGGAAGTAAACAATATGCCTATAAAGACTTTAAAATAATAACCATAAAGATGTCACAGGCTGAAGAAAAGAGTGAAAGGACATAGTGAGAAGCTCACCAAAGAGGTAGAACATATAAAAAGGAATCAGAGTTGAAGAATACAATAACTGAAATGAAAAATTCACTAGAGAGAATCAACAGTAGATTAGCAGATACAGAAAAATGGATAAGTAATCTGGAAGACAGGGTAATGAAAAGCACACAGACTGAAGATCAAAAAGAAAAAAGAATTTTTAAGAAATTAGGATAGGTTAAAGGATCTCTTGGACAAAATCAAGCCACCAAACATTTGTATTATACAGTTCCCAGAAGGAGAAAAAAGAGAGAAAAGGGCAGAGATTTACTTGAAGAAATAATAGCTAAAAATTTCCTTAATCTGGAGAAGGAAAAAAACATCCAGGTTCAAGTATCACAGACAGTTCCAAAGAAGATGAACCCAAAGAAGTCATAATAACATAAGATAATAACAGCACATCATAATTAAAATGTCAAGGTTAAAGATAAAGAGAATTTTAAAAGCACCAAAAGAAAAGCAAAAAGGTAACTAAAGGACAGCCTATAGGCTATCAGATGATTTTTCAACAGAAACTGTGTATACCAGAAAGCAGTGGCATGATATATTCAAGGCACTGAAAGAAAAAACAAAAATAAAAGCAAAAACACCTATTACCAAGAATACTTTACCTGTCAAGGTTATTATTAAGATCTGAAGGACAGATAAAGAGTTTCTCAGACAAGAACTTAAAAGAGTTTATCACTACTAAATCAGCCTTATAAGAACTGTTAATGGGATTTTTAAAAATTATTTTATCTATTTATTTACAGAGAGAGAGAGCATGAGCAAGAGGAGGAGCAGAGGGGAGGGAGAGAGAAGCTCAAGCAGACACTATGCCAAGCGTGGAGCCTGACATGGGGCTTGCTCCCATGACCTTGAGATCATGACCTGAGCCAAAATCAAGGGTCAACCAATTAACCACTTAATCACCCAGGAACCCCTAAAGGGACTTCTTGAAGTGAAAAAATAAAGGTCATAAGTAGAAGCAAGAAAATTCTGAATAAAGAGATGGAACATGACAATGTGTACAAAATCATAGAAGGGGAGAGTAACAGAAATTCTTATAGAATGTGTTTGAAATTAAATAACCATCAACTTAATATAGAATTCTATGTACTTAAGATATTATATATGAATCTCATGGTAACGACAAACCCACGACCTATAATAAATACACAAAAAAATAAGGAGAAAGAAAACCAAGCATAATAGTAAAGAAAGTCATCAATCACAAGGAAAGAGGACAAGATGAAATGCAAGGAACAGAAAAACTACAAAAACAACCAGAAAACAATAAAAAATAAATGCCTTAATGTAAATGGTATAAATGCTTCAATCAAAAGACATAGGGTGGTGAGATGGATAAAAAAAAAGAGAGAGAGAGAGAGAGACCCATTTATAGGACTAACTTCAGACCTAAAGATGTACACACTGAACGTGAAAGGATGGAAAGAGATATTCCATTCAAATAGGAGCAGAAAAAAAGCCAGAGGAGAAATACTTACTACAGACAAAATAGACTTTAAAACAAAGACTGTAACAAGTGACAAGGAAGGACATTACAAGATGAAAAAAGGATAATTCCAATAGGAGAACATAATAATTGTCAATATCTATGCACCCAACTTTGGAATATTTAAATACATAAATATTAACAGAGATAAAGAGAGAAATTGATGGTAACATAATAAAAGTAGAGGGCTTTAGCACCTGACTTATGTCAGTGACTAGATCATCCAGGCAGAAAAATCAATAAGGAAATAGGGTATTTCAACAAAGCATTAGACCAGATTGACTTAATACGTGCAGAAAATTCCATCTAAAAACACCAGAATACGAATTTTTTCAAGTACACATATAACATTATACAGGACAGAACACGTGTTTGAACACAAAATAAGTCTCAACAAATTTAAGAAGATTGAAGTCATGCCATGCATAATTTCTGACTACTCTATCAAACTAGAAAGCAAACAGACACACAGACATATACACACACAAGTCCTTAGAAAAACATAAACACATGGAGGCTAAACAACATGATAGTAAACAAATAATGGGTCAAAGAAGCCATCAAAGTGGAAATAAAAAATACATGGAGAAAATGAAAATGAAAAGAGAACAAAAAAATGCAATGAAATCACTTAAAAAAGGTAAACTTATAGCAATACAGGCCTACCTCAAAAAATACAAAATATCTCATATAGTCTAAATTACACCTGAATGAACTAAAGAAGAAGAAAAAAACAAAGGCCAAGTTTAATAGAAGGACATCATAAAGATCAAAGCAGAAATAAATGAAATAGATACTTAAAAAATGATGAACTACTGGGACCTCATCAAGATTAAAAACAGAAACAAAACAAAAACAAAAAGAACACAAAATCTCTGCACAGTGAAAAAAAAATCAATAAAACTAAAAGCCAGCCTATGGAATGGGAGAAGATATTTGCAAATGATATATCTGATAAAGGGTTAGTATCCAAAACCTATAACGAACTTATGAAACTCAACACCCAGGAAACAAATAATCCAGATAAGAAATGGACGGAAGATGTGAATGGACATTTTTTTTTCCAAGGAAAACATCCAGACAGCTAACAGACACATAAAAAGATGCTCAAAATTACTCATCATTAGGGAAAAAAAATGAAAACAAGATACCACCTCATACCAGTCAGAAGGGCTAAAATTAACAAACAGGAAACAAAAGATGTTGGCAAGCATGCAGAGAAATGGGAATTGTTAGTGGGAATGCAAACCAGCAGCCACTCTGGAAAACAGTATGGAGGTTCCTCAAAAAGTTAAAAATAGAACTATGCTTTGACCCAGCAACTGCACTATAGGTATTTCTCCAAAATATAGTACAATACAGATTTGAAAGAGTACATGCACCCTGGGGCGCCTGGGTGGCTCAGTGGGTTAAAGCCTCTGCCTTCGGCTCAGGTCATGATCCCAGGGTCCTGGGATCGAGCCCCACATCGGGCTCTCTGCTCAGCGGGGAGCCTGCTGCCTCCTCTCTCTCTGCCTGCCTCTCTGCCTACTTGTGATCTCTGTCTGTCAAATAAATAAATAAAATCTTAAAAAAAAAAAAAAAGAGTACATGCACCCTAATGTTTACAGCAGCATTAACAACAATAGTCCAACTATAGAAAGAGCCCAAGTCTAGAAGTCCTAGCAACAGCAATCAGACATCAAAAAGAAATAAAAGATATTCAAATTGGAAAAGAAGAACTCAAAGTCTCTCTCATCACAGATTACAAGATACCTTATATGGAAAACCCAAAAGACTCCACCCCCAAACTATTAGAACTCATACAGCAATTCAGTAATGTGGCAGGATACAAAATCAATGTACAGAAATCAGTTGCTTTCTTATACAATAACAATGCAAATAGAGAAAAGGAAACTAGAGAGTTGATTCCATTTATTTTAGCACCAAGAACCATAAGATACCTGGGAATAAACCTAACCAAAGAGGTAAAGGATCTATACTCAAGGAACTACAGAATACTCATGAAAGAAATCGAAGAAGACACCAAAAAATGGAAGGCCATTCTATGCTCATGGATCGGAAAAATTAACATTGTTGAAATGTCTTTATTGCCTAGAGCAATTTATACTTTCAGTGATATCCTGATCAAAATTCCACTGGCATTTTTAAAGAGCTGGAACAAACCATCCTAAAATTTGTATGGAACCAGAAGAGACCCCGCATTGCTAAGGAAATGTTGAAAAAGAAAAACAAAAGTGGGGGCATAACATTGCCTGACTTCCAGCTTTACTACAAAGCTATGATCACCAAGACAGGATGATACTAGCACAAAAACAGACACATAGAGCAGTGGAACAGAGTAGGGAGCCCAGATATGGACCCACAACTCTATGGTCAAATAACCTTCAACAAAGCAGGAAAAAAAATACAGTGGAAAAAAGACAGTCTCTTCAATAAATGGTGATGGGAAAATTGGACAGCTATATATAGAAGAATGAATCTTGACTATTCTCTTATGCCATACACAAAGATAAACTTGAAATTGATAGAAGATCTCAACATGAGGCAGGAATCCATCAAAATCCTACAGGAGAACATAGGCAGTAACCTCTTTGACATTGGCCACAGCAACTTCTTTCAAGACATGTCTCAAAAGGCAAAGGAAACAAAAGCTAAAATTAACTTTTGAGACTTCATCAAGATAAAAAACCTTCTGTAGAGCAAAGGAAACAGTAAAAAAAAATCAAAAACAAACAAAGAGGCAACCAATGGCATGAGAGAAAATATTCGCAAATGACACTACAGACAAAGGGCTGATATCCAAGATCTATAAACAACTCCTCAAAATCAACACACACAAAACAAATAATCACGTCAAAAAATGGGCAGAAGACTTGAACAGACATTTCTCCAAAGAAGACATACAAATGGCTAACAGACACATGAAAAAATGTTCATCATCATTAGCCATCAGGGAGATTCAAATCAAAACCACATTGAGATACCACCTTACACCAGTTAGAATGGCCAAAATTAGCAAGACAGGGCACAAGAAGTGTTGGAGAGGATGTGGAGAAAGGTGAACCCTCTTATAGTGTAGGTGGCAATGCAAATTGGTGCATCCACTTTGGAAAACAGTGTGGAGATTCCTTAGGAAATTAAAAATAGAGCTTCCCTATGACCCTGCAATGGCACTACTGGATATTTACTCCAAAGATACAGACATACTGAACAGAAGGGTCATATGTACCCCAATGTTCATAGCAGCAATGGCCACAGTCACCAAACTGTTGAAAGACCCAAGATGCCCTTCAACAGATGAACGGATAAAGAATATATGGTTCATATATACAATGGAGTATTATGCCTCCATCAGAAAGGATGAATACCCAATTTTTGTATCAACATGGATGGGACTGGAGGAGATTATGCTGAGTGAAATAAGTCAAGCAGAGAGAGTCAATTATCATATGCCTTCACTTACTTGTGGAGCATAAGTAATAACATAGAGGACATTGGGTGAAGGAGAGAAGTGAGTTGGGAGATATCAGAGGGAGAGACAAAGCATGAGGGATTGTGGACTCTGAGAAACAAACTGAGGGTTTTGGAGGGGAGGGTGGTGGGGGGTTGGGTCAGCCTGGTTGTGGTATTAAGGAGGGCACAAATTGCATGGAACACTGGATGTTGTATATAAACAATTAATCTTGGAACACTGAAAAAATTAAACTAAAAAAAAAGAAAAAGCCCAAGTATCCCTTGACTGATGAAAAAAAATATTTATATTCATTTTATATATAATGGAATCACATATATTATGAGATATTACTCAGCCATCAAAAAAAATAAATCTTGCCATTAGCAACAACATGGATAGAGTTGAGTATACTCAGTCAATAAGAGTATAAGCAAAATCAGTCAATAAGAGAAAGATGAATACTGTATGATTTCTCTCATATGTGGAATTTAGGAAACAAACCAGAGGAGCATATAGGAAGGGGGAAAAAGAGAGAAGGAAGCAAACCAGAACAGACTCTTTATTATGGATAATAAAATGAGGGTTGATGGAAGGTTGTGGGTGGGGGATGGTGTAAATGGATGATGGGTGTTATAGAGGGCACTTGTTATGATGAGCACTGGGTGTTTTATGTAAGTGATGAATCGCTAAATTCTACCCCTGGAACCAATATTACATGTATGTTAACTAATATAAAAATAAAAATTTGGAAAAGGAAGAAAAAGATCTATGAAACTGAGAGTTGGCTTTTTGATAAAATCAACAAAATTGATAAACTCTTTGCTATACTCAAAAAAGAGAAAGTACACACAAAAGCAAAATTATAAATGAAAGAGAATTAACAAGCAACCCAAAGAAAGACAAATGATTATAAGAGAGTACCATTAAAAGTTACATGCTAGTGGGGTGCCTGGGTGGCTCAGAGGGTTAAAGCCTCCGCCTTTGGCTCAGGTCATGATCCCAGGGTCCTGGGATTGAGTCCCGCATCAGGCTCTCTCCTTGGTGGAGAGCCTGCTTCCTCCTCTCTCTCTGTCTGCCTCTCTGCCTACTTGTGATCTCTCTATGTTGAATGAATAAATAAGAAAAATCTTTAAAAAAAAAAAAGCTACATGCTAGCAAATTGGAAAACCTAAAAGAAATGGAAAAATATCTGGAAACATTAAATCTTCCAAAACTGAGTCAGGAAAAAATTTAAAAATCTGAATAAAAAAATAACTTATAATAAGATTGAGTTGGTAATCAAAAAGCTTTCAACAAATAAAAATGCAGGACCAGATAGCTTCACAGATGAATTCTACCTAACATTTAAAGACTTAATACCTATTCTCCTCAAACTATTCCAAAAAATAGAAGAGGAAAGAAAGCTTCCAAATACATTCTACAAGGCGAACATGACCCTGATACAAAAATGAGACAAAGACACCACAGAAGAAAAAAAGAAAGAAAGAAAGAAAGAAAGAAAGAAAGAAAGAAAGAAAGAAAGAAAAGGAAAGAAAGAAAAAGAAAGGAAAGAAAACTACAGGTCAATATCCCCGGTGAACATACATGCAAAAATCTTCAAAAAATATCAGCAAACTATTCAGCAATAGATTAAAAATATCATTCACCATGATCAAGTGGGATTTATTCCAGGGATACAAGGATGGTTCAATATTCACAAATCAATCAACATGATACACCATGTTATCAAAATGAAGGATAAAAATCATAGAAGCACCTCAATAGATGCAAAAAAAGTATTTGACAATATTCAATATCCATTTATAATAAAAATTCTCAATGAAGTGGGCTTAGAGTGTACATGCCTGAACATAACATAGTCCATGTATGAATAACCCATAGCCAACATCATCCTCAATGTTGAAAATCTGAAAACTTTTCATGTAAGATCAGGTAAAAGACAACATTGACCACTCTTATCATTTTTTATTCAACTTAGTATTGGAAGTCCTAACCACAGCAATCAGAGGAGACAAAGAAATAAAATGCATCCAAATTTGTTAGGAAGACATAAAACTGCCACTATTTGCAGATAACGTTTTAGTATATAGAGAAAAGCCTAACTACTCTACCAAAAAAGCATTAGAAATAATAAATGGTAAAATTTCAGGATACAAAGTTAATATACAAAAATCAGTTGTATTTGTGTATGCTCATGCCAAAGTAGCAGAAAGACAAATTAAGAAGAAAATCACATTTATAATGACATTTATAAATTGCACCAAAATTAATAAAATATCTGGGAATAAACTTAACCAAAGAAGTGAAAGACCTGTACTCTGAAAATGACCAAACTTTGATGAAATAAATTGAAAACAACACAAACAAATGGAAAGCTACTCCATCCTCATAGTTTGGAAGAATTAATATTGTTAAAATGTTCATACTGCTCAAAGAAATCTACAGTTCATGTAATCCTTGTCAAAATACCAGTAGCATTTTTAACAGAACAATGATCATTTAACAGACAAATGATACTAAAATTTGTATAGAACCACAAAATACTCCAAATAGCCCAAGCATTCTTGAGAAAGAGAGACAAATCTGGAGGTATCACAATTCCAGATTTCAAGATATACTATAAAGCTGTAGTAATCAAAACAATATTTTACTGGCACAAAAATAGGCACATAGATCAATAAAACAGAATAGGGAGCCTAGAAATAAACCTATTCTTATATGGTCAATTAATCTGTGACAAAGGAAGCAAGAATATACAATACAAAAGACAGTATCTTTAATACATGGTGCTAGAAAACTGGACAGCTATATGCAAAATAATGAAACTGGACCACTTAACCACATACGAATCTAAACTTAAAATCAGTCAAAAACCTAAATGTGAGACCTGAAACCATAAAATTCCTGGAACAAAACATAGGCAGTAATCTCTTTGACACTGGCCTTAGAGACACATTTCTGCATATGTCTCCTGAGGAAAGGGAAACAAAAGCAAAAATGAACTATTGGAACTACACCAAAATGAAAAGATTTCTCACAGTGAAGGAAACCACCAACAAAACAAAAAGGAAACATACTGAATGGAAGGAGACATTTGCAAATGATATATCTAGTAAGGGGTTAATATTCAATATATATAAAGAATTTGCACAAAACACACACACATACACACACACACACACACACACAAACCCAAATAACCCAATTAAAAGATGGACCAAGGACCTAAAGAGATATCTTTTCATCTTTTCAAATAAGACATGTAGATAGCCAATAGACACAGGACAAGATGCTCAACATCACTAGTCATCAGGGAAATGGGATCAAATCACAATGAGATATGATCTTACAGCATTCAGAATGGCTAGAATCAAAAAGAGAAAAAATAACAAGTGTTAGGATGTGTACAAAAAGGAATACTTGTGCACTGTTAGTGGGAATGTAAATTTGTGCAACCACTGTGGAAAACAGTATGGAGGTTCCTCAGAAGATTAAAAGTATCACAGGATTCAATATTTCTACTTTTGGGTATTTACCCACAGAAAATGAAAAGACCACGTTGAAATGACATGTGCACCCCTATGTTTATTGAATCATTATCTACAATAGCAACCCAAGTGTCCATAAATAGATGAATGGATAAAGAAGTGGAATATACATACAAGGGAATATTACCCAGCAATAAAAAGAAGGAGATCTTGCTATTTGAGATAACATGGGTGGACCTACAGAGTATTATGCTATGTGAAATAAGTCAGAGAGAATACCATTTGATTTCATTTATATGTGGAATCTAAAACACAAAACAAACAAAAAGGAGAAATAAAACCATATATATAAAGAATAAACCGATGATTGTCAGAGGATAGGGCTGTGAGGGGACATGCAAAATGGGTGAAGGGGAATTGGGGATACAGGCTTCCAATTATGGAGTGAATAAATCATTGGGATAAAAAGTTCAGCATAGGACATATAGTCAATGGTATTATATTAGTGTTGTATAGTAACAGGTGGTAGCTACATTTGTGGTGAGCATATGAAAACTCAGAGTTTATCTAATCAGCTTGTTGTACACCTGAAGATAATGTAACAAAAATTAAAAATAAAATTGAAATAATTTTTTTTTTAAAGTAAAGAAAGTCATGTGTGGTGATGAGCACTGGGGGTTATATACAACTAATGAGTCTTTAAACACTACATCAATAAATAATGGTGTATTACATTTGGCTAATTAAACATAATAAAAATGAAATAAAATAAATAAATAAAATAAAAGGATAGGTTTTATCCCCTTATCATATTCTTATCAAGTCAATCTCAGTCACTCTTCACATTTTAAGAAAGATTATAAAGCCATTAATTTTAGGTTTAATTATATTAAAGACCATGGCCTTGCAGTTAAATAAGTACTAAGACAAAGGGAAGATGTGACATGGAATATTGCAGGAAAATTTATTCTGGGCTTGGAATGAGAAGGCCTGGCAGATGCCTGGGTAGCTCAGTAGGTTAAAGCATCTAACTCTATTTTGGTTCAGGTCATGATCTCAGGGTCTTGAGACTGAGCCTGGCTTTGGGCTCCACACTGGGTGTGGAGCCTGTTTAAGATTCTTCATCTTCTTCTGCCCCTCCCCACCCACCTACTCATGTTCTTGCAAAAGAAAGAAGAAAGGGAGAAAGAAGGAAGGAAGGAAGGAAGGAAGGAAGGAAGGAGAAGGAGAAAGAAGAAGAAAGAAGAAGAAGAAGAAGAAGAAGAAGAAGAAGAAGAAGAAGAAGAAGAAGAAGAAGA
>NW_019154186.1:1388897-1397298 GCF_002288905.1 Enhydra lutris kenyoni
GGGAGAGAGAGAGAGAGAGAGAGAAGAAGAAGCATGAGTTATGTTTTCACACTCTTCCTTGTCAGATGTTTGATGTTGGATAAATCATTTAGTATTTCTCAGCCTTGGTTACAACATAGGTAAAATGAGAGTTATACTTAATTCAGTGTGTTGGTAGGAAGGTTAAATGTACATGAAAGTGCTTTGCATCTGTCTTCAGCTCAGGTCATGATCCCAGGGTCCGGATCGAGCCCTACATTGGGCTCCCTGCTCCTTGGGCAGCCTGCTTTTTCCTCTCCCACTCCCTTGCTTGTGTTCCTTCTCTAGCTCTGTCTCTCTCTGTCAAATAAATAAATAAAATCTTTAAAAAAAGTGCTTTGTACTATACACATGTTAAATAGCAATTTTACATCTTTAAAAAGCTTGGTGAGGGCTCATTGTCAATAATAGAACATGTGATAGTAAGAATTGTTCCAGGGCAAAACCATAGCAACACCACATTTAATGCATAGTATTAACATGATGGTGCTGAATCTTGAAGTTTTTATTCTCTCCTCTTTCTTTTATATATGGATTGCTATTTAAAATAAGATTATTCTAGACCTTAATCACATTCTAGGAAAACATCTTTTACACTTGATCCACAGTGATCTTCTGTTTCATATGGTGTAATATGCTTGTATAACTATGTGTGATGTAGTATATGTACAGTAATAGTCTATGTGACCCCTAGCATGTCATTTTTCTTCTCTTCTTTTTCCTAATGCCTTTTCTAAGTCTTAAGGATGCTTGAAAGTTAATCTATTTTACAAGTTAATGTCTTTTCATTCTCGAAACATTTCTTTTGTGAATTGGCTTTATTTTGATCTTCCTGTTTCATTTCTGGCTAATCATTTTATGAATTTCATTGGTAATCTCCTTTTCCTCCTTTAATTTTAGATATTTCCAAACATTATTTGCTCAAAATCCTTCTTTCTCTAAACACTCTCTTGGAAAGCCTGTCTATGATGGTGGCTTTAACTTACAGCTCTAGTGAAATGACTTTCTTTTTTTTTTAATTTTTTTATTTCTTTTCAGCATAACAGTATTTATTATTTTTGCACCACACCCAGTGCTCCATGCAATCCGTGCCCTCTCCAATACCCACCACCTGGTTCCCCCAACCTCCCACTCCCCGCCCCTTCAAAACCCTCAGATTGTTTTTCAGAGTCCATAGTCTCTCATGGTTCACCTCCCCTTCCAATTTCCTTCAACTCCCTTCTCCTCTCCATCTCCCCTTGTCCTCCATGCTATTTGTTATGCTCCACAAATAAGTGAAACCATGTGATAATTGACTCTCTCTGCTTGACTTATTTCACTCAGCATAATCTCTACAGACGAATGGATAAGGAAGGTGTTGTCCATATACACTATGGAGTATTATGCCTCCATCAGAAAGGATGAATATCCAACTTTTGTAGCAACATGGACGGGACTGGAAGAGATTATGCTGAGTGAAATGACTTTCAAATCATACCATTTTCTACTAAAATTCTTCAATACCTCATACACATCTTCTAAGATAGATATTCCCTGAACCTAGCATTCAGGTTCTTAAATATAGCAGTATCCTGAAAATGGTGATCAGCAAATCAATTAATAGCCCTGATTTGTGGTATTTGACAAAATCGTGTAAATTCTCCTACTATGGGGGTGCTTGGGTGGCTCAGTCATTAAGTGTCTGCCTTTGGCTCAGGTCATACTCCCAGGGTCCTGGGATCGAACCCCACATCATGCTCCCTGCCCAGCAGGAAGTCTGCTTCTCCCTTTCCCACCCCCCCTGTTTTTATTCCCTCTCTAGCTGTTTCTCTCTCTCCATCAAATACATAAATAAAATATTTTTAAAAAATTCTCCTACTATGGGTAGTTTCAAGCTAACAACATGATGCAGCTGAATACAGACATGAAAAGAGATGTTAATAGTTACCTTCTGAACCTGTTGTGAAGCCAGTTCCAATATACCAGTGCCTTTACCAGCTGTCCTCAAATTGTATCTCCAGACTTATCTTGTATTTTTGCACCAGATTAGATTAAAATTATTTGGTAAATGTGTGCCACATATTTCTACCTGTATAAATTACACATTGTTATTTTCTTCATGCCATTGACTAAATTTAGAAAAACCTGACACTCCGCTTTTATCTACTGAAATGCTAATAAGCTTTTCTAGGCCCAATTCCTTGAAGATTTTCCTGGTATTCATATGAATTTACTCTATGTTATATTCTGTGAGTTGTATTTACTATTTCTGAACTTCTGTATCTTTGTTTTTACCACCAAGATTCTAAATACCTTGAATCCAGGGATTTGTTCTTTCTCCAAGTGGTTCTTTCTCCCAAAGTCTTGGTTGCCCTTAATGCATAAACTTGAAATAAATTAATGGCTGATGGACAGATCAAACGTTCAATCACAGCTGGTCAATATGATTTAAAGTATTCTAGAGTTACATTTAAACTTTCATTATTAAAGTAGCAGAAACAAGTTTCCTGAAACATATCATCTATACCCCCCCATAAAAAACAGTTTAATCATGTATAGACTTGATATATATCCAATGAATCATTACTGTAGACAGTTATCTTTAATAATTACCTTAACTTTAAGGATTTAATTGACTATAGAAAGTCACTATTGTGGGAAAATTAATACCACCAAACTCCTGTGCTTTATCTAATTTGGGGTTATATAAGATGTGAACAGGAGTTAATTCATTGGCTAGAATCTCACAAGCAATATTTATTTCCTAGAAAGACGATAATTTGTATTTTACTTGTGCTATTGTTTAAACATGTATTTCTCTCCCCCTCCCTAGATTAAGCAAAATACCACAAAGAAAGGAATGTTCCTTAAGTATTCAAATGATATTTGCACTTTCCCTAGAACACCTCAAAGAAGAAGGGCACTTGCCAGAAATGTGGGTGATTGCAGACTCTGAGAATCTATCTATATAAACAGAGTGCAGGATTTTAGAGTTTTCCCTTCAGGTACTATTAATTGAAATATAGGGTAGCACATTGATGTTAAATCTTAATTTAACCTTTTCTGTTACTTGCCATTCTGTGAATTCTCTTTGGCAAATTTAAATCTGAGACCATGCAGGTGGTCTAGGCCACAGGTATCTTTTTTTTTTTTTTAATCCAGTGTATTTGCCATACAGTGTTACATGGATTTCAGGTGTAAAATACAATGATTCAAAAATTCCTTATATTACTGACTGCTCATAAAGATAAGTCTACATTTAGGGGCACCTGGGTGGCTCAGTTGGTTGAGCGTCTGCCTTTGGCTCAGGTCATGATGACAGGGTCCTGGGATCGAGCCCCACATCAAGCTCCATGCTCAGGAGGGAGCCTGCTTCACCCTTTCCCTTTGCCTGCTGCTTCCCCTGCTTGTACTCTCTCTCTCTCTGTGTCAAATAAATAAATAAAATCTTTGAAAAAAAAAAGCAAAGTCTTCTTGGTCACTATTAAAAAAGAAAAAAGGTAAGTCTATATTTAACCCCCTTAACCTATTTCACACATGGCCCTACCCCTCTCCCCTCTGGTAACCATCTCTTTGTTCTCTATACTTAAGAATCTATTTTTTGGTTTGTCTCTCTCTCTTTCTCTCTCTCTCTCTACTTGATCATTTGTTTTCTTTCTTAAATTCCACATAAGTGAGATCATACAGTATTTGTCTATCTCTGATTGGCTAACTTCACTTAGCATTATACTCTTTAGATCAATCCATGTCAATGGAAATGGAAAGAGGTTATTTTTTATAACTGAATAATATCTATCTAGATATCTATCTACCTATAGGTATCTATCTTCCACCAACAATGCAAGAGGTTTCCCCTTCCTCCACATCCTAGTCAACACCTGTTGCTTTCTGTGTTGTTGATTTTAGCCATTCTGAGAGGTGTGAGGTGGTATCTTATTGTGGTTTTGATTTGCATTACCCTGATGATGAATGATATTGAGCATCTTTTCATTTGTCTGTTGACCATCTGTATGTCTTCTTGGAAAGATGTCTGTTTATGTCTTCTGCTATTTTTAATGGATTATTTATTTTTTTGGTATTATTATGTAAGGTCTTTATATATTTTGCATACTAACTCTTTATTGGATATGCCATTTGCAAATATTTTCTCTTATTCAGTAGAACTTATTTTCATTTTGTTGATTGTTTCCTTGACTTATTCTCATGTAGTACAAATAATTTATTTTGATTTTGTTTCCCATGTCTAAGGGACATATTTAGAAAGATATTGCAAGGGTTGATGTCTGAGAAATTACTGCCTGTGCTCTTCTAGGATTTTTGTGGTTTCAAGTGATACATTTAAATCTTAAATCCGTTTCGGGTTTATTTTTGTGTTTGGTGTAAAAAAGTGGTTCTGTTTCATTCTTTTGCATGTAGCTGATCAGTATTCCCCACACCATTTGTTGTAAAGACTTTTTCACATTACATATTCTTGCTCTTTTGTTGAATATTAATTAACCATAAAATTGTGGGTTTACTTCTGGGATCTTTATTTTGTTCTACAGACATATGTGTCTATTTTTTGTATCAGTACTTCACTCATTTGATTACTACAGCTTTGTAATATAACTTGAAGTCAGGAATTGTGATTCCTCCAGCTATGCTCTCCTTTATCAAGATTTCTTTGGCTATTCAGGTTCTTTTGTGGTTCCAAACAAATTTTAGGATTGTTTGTTGTAGCTCTGTGACAAATGTTGGTATTTTGACAGGGATTGGATTAAACATGTAGATTGCTTTGGATAGTATGAATATTTTAATGATATTTGTTCTTCTGATTAATGAGCATGGAATGTTTTTCCATTTCTTTGAGTCTTTTCTATTTTTAGAGTTTTCACAGTACAGATATTTTACCTATTTGGTTAGGTTTATGTCTAGGTGTATCATGTATTTTTGGTGCAATCATAAATGGGATTGATTCCTTGAGTTCTCTTTTAGCTGCTTCATTGTTGGTGTATAAAAAAATGCAACAGAGTTCTGTACATTGACTTTATATCCCGTGACTTTGTTGAATTCATATATCACTTCCAGTAATTTTTTGGTGCAGTCTTTTGGACTTTCTACATAGGGTATCATGTAGTCTGCATATAGTGTATGTTTGACTTCTTTCTTGCTGATTTGGATGCCTTTCATTTCTTTTTGTTGTCTGATTGCTGAGGCTAGGACTTCCAGTACAATAATAATAGTGAGAGTGGATATCCTTGCCTTATTCTTCACCTTAGAGAAAATGCTCTCCATTTTTGCCTGTTGATGATATTAGCTGTGAGTCTTTTTTATATGGCCTTTATAATGTTGAGGTTTGTTCCATCCATCCCTACTTTGTTGAGAATTTTTAAGATTTTATTTATTTGAGAGAGAGAGAGAGAGAATAAGAGAGAGTGAGCATGAGAGGGGAAGGTCAGAGGGAGAAGCAGACCCCCTGATGAGCAGGAAACCTGATGCAGGACTCAGTCCCAGGACTCCAGGTTAATGACCTGTACTGAAGGCAGTAACTCAACCAACTGGGTCATCCAGGAGCCCTTGTTGAGGGTTTTTGTCGAGAAAGGATGCTATACTTTGTCAAGTGCTTTTTCTGCATCTATTGAGAGAATCATATGATTCATATCCTTTCTCTTATTAATGTGATTTATCACATTGATTGATTTATGAATATTAAACCACCCATAAAGCCCAGGAATACATCCCACTTGATTGTGGTGAATGATTCTTTTAATATATTATTGAATTCAATTTACTAGTATCTTGTTGAGAATTTTTGCATCCATGTTGATCAGACATATTGACCTGTAATTCTCCTTTTTAGTGAGGCCTTTGGTTTTTGAATCAAGGTAATAATGGCCTCTTAGAATGAGTTTGGAAGTTTTCCTTTCATTTCTATTTTTTGGAACAGTTTGGGGAGAATACATATTAACTATTCTTTAAATGTCTGGTAGAATTCCACTGAGAAGCAATCTGGCCCTGCACTTCTGTTTGTTGGAAGATTTTTGATCGCGCATTCAATTCTTTGCTAGTTATAGGTATGTTCATATTTTCTCTTTCTTCTTGTTTCAGTTTTGGTATTTGGTATGTTTCTAGGAATTTATCCACTTCTAGGTGGCCCAATTTGATCTCTCTTCTCTCATTTGTGATTTTGTTTATTAAGGTCCTTCATATTTTCTTTTTGATACATTTGGCTAGTGGTTTATCAATTTTATTAATTCTTTCAAAGAATCAGCTCTATGTTTCATTGATCTGTTCTACTTTGGGGCTTTTTCTTGTTTCTATATCATTTATTTCTGCTCTAATCTTTATTATTTCCCTTCTTCTGCTGACTTTAGGCTTTATTTCCTGTTACTTTCCTAGCCCTTTTAAGTGTGTGGTTAAGTTGTGTATTTGAGACCTTTGCTATTTCTTAAGGTAGGCCTATATTGCTATATACTTCTCTCTTACAACCACCTT
This sequence comes from Enhydra lutris kenyoni, assembly GCF_002288905.1. NCBI lineage: Eukaryota > Metazoa > Chordata > Mammalia > Carnivora > Mustelidae > Enhydra > Enhydra lutris. The sequence goes on from NW_019154186.1 coordinate 1,395,369, forward strand.
TGCTGCACCTGAAAGGTACTGGACTATTGTGTTTTCATTTTCATTTGCTTCCATGTACTTTTATAAATTTATTCTTTAATTTTCTGGTTAACCCATTCATTCCTTAGAAGGGTGTTCTTTAACCTCCATGTATTTATGGTCTTTACAATTTTTTTTTCTTTCTTGTTGGCTTTCAGTTTCATAGCATTGTGGTCTGAAAATATACATGGTATGATCTCAATCTTTTTGTACTTATTGAGGGCTGATTTGTGACCTAGTATGTGGTCTATTCTGGAGAATTTTCCATTCTTCAAAAAGAATGTGTATTCTGCTGCTTTAGGATGAAATTTTTTTAAATTATATCTGCCAAGTCCTCCTGGTCCAGTGTGTCATTCAAAACCACTGTTTCCTTGTTGATTGTTTGTCTTAGATGATCCGTCCATTGCTATGAGTGGGGTGTTAAAGTTCCCTACTATTATTATATTGTTATCAGTGACTTTATTGTTTATTAATTGATTTATATATTTGGATGTTCCCAAGTTGCAGCATAACTATTTACATTTGTTAGATATTCTTGTTAGATGGACTTCTTCATTATAATATAGTACCCTTCTTCATCTCTTGTTACAGTCTTTGGCTTAAAATCTAGTTTGTCTGATACAAGTGTGGCTACTCTGGTTTTCTTTTGACATCCATTAGCGTGATAAATATTTCTTCGTTTCCTCACTTTCATTCTGGATGTGTCCTTAGGTCTAAAATGGGTCTTCTGTAAGTAGAGTATAGATGTGTCTTACTTTTTTTAATCCATTCTGATATACTATGTCATTTAATTGGAGCATTTAGTCCATTTACATTCAGAATAATTATTAATATATAAGAATTTAGTGCCACTGGATGACCTGTAAAGTTGGTAATTCTGAGTATTTTCTCTGTTCCTTTCTTGCTTTTGTTGCTTTTCTTATTTCTTTCCCACTCGAAATATCCCCTTTAATATTTCTTGTAGGGCTGGTTTAGTGGTTATGAACTGCTTTATTTTTTGTTTGTCTGGGAATCTCTATCGATCCTTTTATTCTGGGTGACAGCCTTGCTGGATAAAGAATTCTTGGTTACAGATTTTCCCCACTCAGCATATTGAATATACCATGCTACTGTCTTCTTGCTGCCAAGTTTCTGTGGAGATATCTACTACTAACTTGCTTTGTCTTCTGCTGTAATTTAGGGATTTCTTTTCCCTTGTGGTTTTAGGAGTTTTTCCTTATATATGTAGTTTGCAAACTTTACTATAATACATCTTGATGTTAGCCTGCTTTTGTTGAATTTGGTGGGAATTTTTTTTAATATTTTATTTATTTATTGGACAGACAGATATCACAAGTAGGCAGAGAGACAGGCAGAGAGAGAGGAGGTAGCAGACTCCCCACAGAGCAGAGAGCCAGATGTGAGGCTCAATCCCAGGACCCTGGGATCATGACCTGAGCTGAAGGCAGAGGCTTTAACCCACTGAGCCACCCAGGCACTTCTGGTGGCAATTTTTTGTGTCTCCTGGATTTGGATGTCTGTTTCCTTCTCCAGAATAAGGAAGTTTTCAGCTATAATGTCCTCAAATAAACCTCCTGCGCCCTTTTCTCTCTTATTTTTCTGGGACTACTATGATAGGAATGTTATTATGCTTTATGTAGTCACTCAGTTCCCTATGTTGACATTTGTGATCCAATACTTTCCTTTCCCTCTCCTTTATAGATTTATTATTTCCCATAATTTTATTTTCTGTATCACTGCTTGTCTGCTTCATTCACTTCATTGGCATTACATAGTTTTATATCCTGCTTATAGCTTTTTTTTTTTTTTTAATTTCAGCCTGAATAGTTTTTTTGTCTTCTATCTCTGCAGTAAAAGACTGCTTTTATGTCTTGTCTTTTGTGCTTTTCTAAAGTCTAGCTAGTATCCTTAT
>NW_019154186.1:1412298-1441137 GCF_002288905.1 Enhydra lutris kenyoni
TACTTTTCAGAGAAAAAACACATTTTGATGCACAATTTAATTATATCCAAATAATTGATTCAGTATTTTTTTTTTTTTTTTGGTTCTGGGATGTTCTGGGCCCTAATAATAAGAGCAACTAAAATACAAAGCATTCCTCAAAGACTATGTCCGTATTTTCTGTTTAAGTGTTAGTGCCTGATACAGAGTCATATCCCCCGACTGTACTCACCAAATACTAGTTAAATATAAAGAACTTTTTAAAATGTTCAGTGCACAATTACTTGGAGAAAGCTATTGCACTCAAACATTGAAATCTTAATATATAACATTGAAATCTTTTTTTTTATTTAATTTTATTTTTTTCAGTATTCCAAAATTCATTGTTTATGTACCACACCCAGAGCTCCATGCAATATGTAAAATCTTAATATATAACACGAGATGGAGAGAAGGGAGTTGAGGGAAATTGGAAGGGGAGGTGAACCATGAGAGACTATGGACTCTGAAAAACAATCTGAGGGTTTTGAAGGGGCGGGGGTGGGAGGTTGGGGGATCCAGGAGGTGGGTATTGTAGAGGGCACAGATTGCATGGAGCACTGGGTGTGGTGCAAAAATAATGAATACTGTTATGCTGAAAAAATAAAAAAATTAAAATATATATATATATACATATATATATATAACATTGGTGCATGCTTACATCCCATATATTAACTATTTTATTTTTGTGTTTGTAGTGACATTTACTAGGTAACACTTTTGAAAAATGAAACAAAAATTGTCATGTTTTCGATGAGTGTTATAGAAATGTTATGTGGCTTGCTTCAAACTGAGGCTTGTAGTGACATATTATCTAGGAATTGAGTTTAGTTTTGTTTACAAGTCAGCTTGATGCTGAGGCTGCTAATGTTGTACTTACACTGCTTTTGTTTGCTGAACTGATTTGCTTATTAAATTGATTTTTGGATGCCTTTCTTTGTGATTGATCTAAAGTGAGAATGGACTCTGAAAAACAATCTGAGGGTTTTGAAGGGGCGGGGCGGGGGTGGGAGGTTGGGGGAACCAGGTGGTGGGTATTAGAGAGGGCACGGATTGCATGGAGCACTGGGTGTGGTGCAAAAACAATGAATACTGTTATGCTGAAAATAAAAAAAATAAAATAAAAAAAGTGAGAATGAACATAATATTTCATGTTTAACTATTACTTTTTACTGCTAAATAGAATATACAAAAAATTAAAGATAAACACAGAAAAACCTTTCTACATTACAATTCCTTAAAAATATAAATTCAAGCAACTATTTCACATATACCTGAAGTAGCTTTAGAAATTATGGTTTTTTTTTTTAATTTTTTTATTATGTAACGTTAGTCACCATACAGTACACCATTAATTTTTGATGCAGTGTTCCATGATTCATTGTGTATAACACTCAGTGCGCCATGCATTATGTGCCCTCCTTAATACCGATCACTGGGCTAACCCATCCCTCTAACCTCCCCGCTCTTGGACTCCATGAAATTATGGTTTCTGTAGATAAGAGAGATACTGAAGTTAGTACCATTATGTTTGCTTTGAAAGAAGTTTGAGGTTAATATTGATGCTACAGCATGAAAATGTTTAAGTGGGAAGATAACATTAACTCAACAGCATCACTGCTTTGATCTTTGTTTAAAGTCTTATAAAACCAGACTGTTATTGGATTGATGTACTTGTCATAGAGTGAATGAAGACTGACACCATAATATTGAAAATTCAGCATTTACAGAACTTGTAAACCAAGTTTTTTCATGACATTGCTTCTTTTGTGGAAGACAGAATTTTACATTTTTTTAAAATGTGTATTCTGCTAGATGCAGCTAAACCTGATGGGTTTTGTTGTTTCTGTTGTTGTATCTTGGCTTCCTGGATCCCATTCACCTCCTTAAACACGTAGTTTAAGTATATCCCTATTAGCACTCATGACTGAGGATCTTTGTTGTAAGGAAATTCAAAAACCTTATTGTCAGAGTGTCTGTTCTTTTTCAGAATATCACTTTATGCGTTTGTTAAATGTTGATATATTAGTGCAGTGTACAACAAGTCAGGCATTATGCTGTGTAGTTAAGAGACAATTATTAAGAGCTCAGAATCCAGAATCAAACAGAACTGAAATTACTTTTGCGCTTTGCTATGTAGTTTGGGGAAGTGTTTTTAATCTTCCAAAGTCTATTTCTTCAGCTAGAAAATGAGGATAAAATAGTACTAATATTATGCTGTTGTTATGAGGAATAAATGAGATAATGAATGTAAATTGCTTAGGATAATATTTGGCATGGGTATAATGATTATGAATACCATAGTGCTTAATATGTTATTAGGCTCACCAAAACAACCAAGAATGCTTGATGATTGAATTAGTAGAACAACTATTCATCTTAGAGTATTTAGTTGTCCTGTTAATAAGACTGACTAGAAATCAGTCTCAGTTATCTTTCCTAAGTTTACAAAACTAGTTTTTATTTTGTTGATCCTAATTTCAGCCTTAGAGAAGTATTAATGCTATACAAGCAGATTGTAAATCTAAAGTGAAATTGTGAAATTATTATAAAGATGATGCACATGTGCTTTGTTTTATCTTCATCTATTAATAGTGATGATAGAATATTGTATTTGGAAAGGGTAGGAGATACAGAGGAAAAAAGACATTGCCAGAGTTCTAGTTCCCCTTTTGATTGTCAGAAATATACCAGGTTATATTTCTACTCCTATTGCATAGAACTAGTGTTCTGATGTGGCTTCACTAAACACACATTGTGAGATAAAATCCTGGGCTGAATTACCTTAAAGCAGTCACATCACCAGGAGTAAAAGGCATTTATAGAATTCCTAAGGACAGATTTTCTTACCACTGTATGGAACAGTTGTATTTCTAATCTTGTTGTCTTAAGGAAATCATCATATAAGTCCACACACATTGAGCATTTGATCAGATGTTTCTGTGAAAATATAAGAACTACACAAGGCTATCTCCTACTGTCCAGGATCTTAAAATATTATAAAATTGAAATTTGCCTAAAAAATCCAGTCTTAAAATGTTTCTACCTATGGTAATGATTCTTTTTAATCCAAAGGACCAATTTATAGGGGTAACCAGCTCACCTCATTTTTATTTTTTAAGCCTCAAGAACAAATTTAATGCTCCGAAAGGGTTCCAGTTATTTGTTTTGTGTTGTTTAAGATTTTATTTGACAGAGAGGGAGAGAGAAAAAACAAGCAGTGGGAAGAGTAGAGGGTAGAGGGAGAAGCAGATGCCTCACTGAACAATGAGCCTGATGCAGGGCTCAAGCCCAGGACCATATGATCATAACCTAAAAGTAGCTGCTTAATTGACTGAGCCACCCAGGAGCCCCAGGGTTCCCCTTTTTTTCTAACTCAGTAAGACATGAAAGAGTTTATCATAATGTTTAAGAATCTTGGATAGAAATACAAATACCTGGGACACAAGAATATCTAAGTCATTAACTTAGTTCTCATTGCTTGAATTTCTTTATGGAATTTTTAGAGTAAAATTTAAGTACTCATTTTAGTATAGCAAAATTGCATTGTTCCTGAAAGAAAAACAGATAGAATGAAGTGCTGAAAATTTTCATTTGTATATAATGAATATGCTTTAGACTTGGTTTACCACAAATCTCATTTTAGATAAATATATTTTATTAACAAATAATTTCTCATTTTCTTTCAAAATATTTTTCAATATCATGATTTCACTATTTTGACACTTTTATGATTGAAATTTACAGCTTGAACTATATTGAACTATCTTGAACTATGTTGATATTTACAACTATGTTATAAACATAGTTGTAAATATCAACATAGCAATAATGAGAACAATTCCAGGACCATGATGGTTTTTTTTTTTTCATTATTTATGATCTTTGTCTTTTTGTTTGCTATTTCAACACATTCTCAGTCACTTATTGGTGTCACTGGGAAGAGGCAATGAAACTCATTAGACTTACATCTCACTGTCAGACTTTACCATCACACTACCACCACGTATAAGAGCCTTTGAGCATCAGCTTTTGTAATTTTCTATTCCATTTCTGATCATGTCCATTTATCTTTTTTGTGATTTATTCCCATTTTTCATCATTGTAGAAAATGTCTAAATTAGGCATTTATCTACTAGTTAAGTTCTACTTGGAAAATAAATATTTCTATGGTATTTCAATTAAGAACTCAAGCTTAGAAGAGCTGTTAAATTTTCCCTGAGAATTGTATTTGCAAATGAAAATAATTCCTATATAAATAACAGCTTAAATACCTCTGTGGTGCTTTGAGCTTAGGATAGTTCCTTAAAAAGAGATAAGTTTTTGCTACCCTTTCAAAAACATGAGCCTTCATTTACTGTTTCCTTTCATCTGTTGCAATAATTACTCTTCTTTTCTGTCCTCAATAGTTTGTTCTGGCCAGTAACATTTCTGTAAAACTAAGTTTGAAAGGTGCTTTGAATGTTCAGATAGACTGCAGTGCACATTTGGCTATTAAAATCAACCTACTTAATTCTGAACTAGTATTTAACACTCACAGCTATTTGAAGTAGTTCACTGCCCAGTTTAATGGTGTTGCCAAGAGCAATGTTCATACTGCATGCTATTATATTTTGGGGGCTTGTTATTCCAGTAGTAGAGACAATCAGTGGCATTTCTGAATGAAGTGGCTGGACTCCGTTACACAGTGCTTTCCCACTAACAAGCTACAAATTGTAATTTCAAAGGAAATGGTAAGTAGGAGTCATTACTTGAGATTTATTCCAAGGAAATTTATTAAAAAAGAAATTATATTCATGGAATTATTATTTATAAGTGTGTTTATGTGCATGCTTACATGCCCACAAATGAGATATATTTATATACCATGATGATGATAAACTCATGAGACAGATTTTTTTTTTTTTTTTTTTTTTTGCTTATGGAATTTAGAGAAAACAACCTTATTATATTATTACCATATGCAGGACAGAATGGAATAAAACATAATCAACAAATAATCATTGTGAATCTATGATGGTCTGCAAAACACCGTTCTAAGTGTTCTAGGAATGTAAAGGAGTGATTAAAGAGAGGATACCTAAGAACTGAGACTTCAGGCATCCAAAATAGGTCTTGGAGATAAGAGGCACTTGTGGAGGAAACTTGGAAGGAACAGTAAATGAAGTAGGAAGAAAACTCATAGAAGGCTGTTTCAGAATTCAAATGACATACATAATTTAATGGCATGATTAATTGTGTCAGTAGTTGCTAAGTCCAGTAAGATTGGGCCTAATAATTGACTCCTGGATATAGCAATGTAAATAATTGGCCACTTTTATAAGAGTAGTGTCTGTGGACAGGTGGGAGCAAAAGCTTAATTGCAATAATTTTATAAGAGAACTGGCTACCACAAACATAGACATCTCTTTCAGTGATTTTTTCTATAAAAGCTAAGAAGAGAAGTGGTGTCATAAGAAGCATATCTTTATATAAATATATAGAAGGAGACATGGATAAACATTCAAACCTCCTCCTTTCTATAACCAAAATAGACCATTAACTATTCCCTAATGCAGGGCTACCACATACACTTAGGTCATGAGTTTTGGGGAAGGGTAGGAAAGAAGAGGCAGAAAGGAAGAAAGGCAGATAGATTATCACTTGGAAGTGAGGTGACAGATTTGAAGTAAACAAAATATGCATCTTGGTTCTTTCCTTTCCCTTCAAACTGGAGCAGAGAGCAGTACCAGAAATTTCTGGAGTGGTAAGTAGGAGAGTGGAGATGCACATGCACATAATGGACTTAAAGAGCAAGGTGCTATCCATTAAGTTTTGAGTGCTTGGTAATGATTATATCACAGCTAATACATCAGCAAACTGCAGGGACCAAGCCAGGAACAGTTAGTGTTGGTGTTGTGGTTATCAATGTGATAAGAAGGCAGCCAAACTAATTACTGTAAGTGATGGATGAGGATATGGATGGACACAGCAAGTCCAAATTAGTGTGATGAAAATTCTTACTGATTATGTGATAAAAAGATGGCATCTCAAATGTTCACAGTAGTCTTAGTTAATTGTTTATAAACTACTAATAAATACTTGTAACATTTTTATTTTAGTATTTCATGTGCCAATTATGACACAACATTGTGGCTATTGGATTAGGAAACCTTTTTTGTTTAATGAACAGGAACTGTGAACAAATTTAATACTAATGTAGTAAACAATATTTTCCTGCAGAAATATTCTTTCATCATCATTGCCTTTAATGAGAGGTTGAAAAATGAATCTTCAAACAATACCACTAAAATCTAGTGCCAACATAGAAACATATCTCTAGAGATTTAAATGGCAAAAAATAATTTTTTGCTTTGAAACTTTTGAGTGAAAATTAAAAGTTTTATTTTTTTCTGCTAGGACTAGAAAAAGAGTTAGAGTTTATTTTACAAAGTGAAATAAATATAGATACACTGGCTAGGATATGATACATAATGTACAGTATTTGGAGGGTTTTGTTGTTTTTCAAACACATAGCTATTATAGAATATGTTATTTGAGACCCCACTCAATGGAATTGAATTTGTTTTTATACATGTCATATGTCTTGACACAATTGCTGAACTACAATGATATGCAAATTTTTAAATTATACTACTTTCCCATTTTAATTTTCTCCATGATGATTTCTTTATTTTAATTAGTAATGCCCACGCATCAAGCTAACTGGGATTTCCCTTTTCCCTTACTTAATGGAGATTACCCTCTTTGACCAATGCCTGTATTACAGAGAAGAGGGGAGAAAAATAGCTCAGAAACAGATAGTAAAAGGAAATATATTTATATCTGTATCACACAGAAGTCACCTTTAAGTCACCGGAGAATCACTTTAAGTTTTTCCTCTGTTTCTTTCCCCTCTTGATAAAGCACCTACTTAATTAAAGTTGAATAATATTCTAAGAATATGTAGGAGTTACTTATTTTTTTAACATAAGCTGACTCTACTCTAAGGTACATCTAATTACACTTTCCCCTCTCTCATTTGTCCCTTCATGTGGGGCTAACTTTCCAACTTCTGAGAACTTCAAGATGTCTTAAAAAGATTCCACGTATCTATATTTGAGGATTTATATTTATATTACCTTTTTCTAGGCCAAATCTTTATTCTCAATTTATATAACTCTAGATCATTTTTATTATGCATGTAAAAATATGTATAACCATGATTAATGATTCACAAAACAAGAACAAATTTGTTATTATTATTACATATGGTTAAATTTTAGCTTTCTCTGTGGTTTGAGTAATAGAAAAGGACAGTGGCTCCCATAAGGCAATTTTATTTTCCTCATGAAAGGAGATCCTTACCTTAATGGGTATTTTTACAAGGCTTTCCATCTTCAAGTACCACATTGTACATTAGGTCTTAAAAGGGTGGTTGACAATTTTGATTTTGTCTTGTTTGCATGGTTAACACGGGCTCATTTCCCCTAATTTTTAGGTAGTAACAACCTTTTAAAAACTATGGAAACCCCAAATCTTATATCAGGTATTAATAATTTTTAATTGCAAAAGCAATGGAGTCAATTCCAAATGCTATGTACAATTTGGAAAACATATCCCTGTTTTTAAATTATCTTCAATTACAATTTAAGAAAACTATTATGTTTATTCAGAAAGTGTAAAAAAAAAGTCTAATACCTATTAAGCCCCAAATAACAGTGTACAATTCTATCTACCCTGGTTCTTATAAATGAGCTTGAACAGGTTTAAGATATTGCTATATGAACAACACTGATTGGAGATAAGAGACAAAAGGCAGTTAAATGTTATACGTTTATGTGTAAATGCCTTGTTTGTATCAAAAATACTGCAGCATAGAATTGTTTTCTTCTTCATACAAGATAAAATGCCAAAAGGATTTATAAACCTACCTTTATCTTAAGGTATTAAAAATAGATGTCACATATTTTACAAATGATATACAATTTGACAAAAATAGAGGGGTGAAATCAACTGAAGGAAAATAAAAATTGAATTAATTTCCCCAGTTGTAATTCAATTTAGAATAATTTTAAGTGCTACAGAAATTCCTTTATTTGTGTAGAAAGAATATTTCACACATGTACCTTATTTCTAGGTAGAAATGAAGAAGATGACTTTAAGTTTTATGCTTGATTCTATCACACAGTTTTGTTATTAAAATTGAATTAGACAAATCAATTCAATCTGAAAATATGTCAACTGTCAGATAATTGATCAGTTTCTTTTTCTCTCAGTTTACTAAATGTTTTATATACTAAACTGGTTCAGTGAAAAGGATCAAAATAGTAGTATGCATAGACACAGCTTAAGTCCATACTACTATGGTTAGTCTCTTTTAAAAGTGTAGTATTCAAAATTAAATTATACTTTTGTATGTAATAAAGAAGAAGTACACAAGAGTTTAGAAACCACAAATTGAAACTTCACCTTTTCAAATGTTAAAAGTTGAATAACTCCAGCTTAAATTGTAAATAGCATGCTGTTATTAAGTATGAAAAACCTTGTGTAACAACTGTCAGAGAATAGTTTCTATCAAGCATAGAATGTTGTTTAAAGAAATGTTAAGTAATGCTAAGAAACTCAGACATTTTCTTTTCCACCTATAAAAACCGATTCAGTTTGGACCTAGGAAATTGAGATTTGTTCAGGATTGAATCAATATCTCAAAATCCTATCCTCATTAATGACTTTCTGGTCACTAGACATGTCCACAAGTTGTAACAATCTCATTCCATCCACAAAATAGATGTTATCCTGTTGAGTGCTCTGTCCTTAAATTGGGGATCATGGGAAGTTTCCAAAGATTCAGAGTCTAGGGATCTATTTACTTTTATGCTTCTGTGTTCTAAGTCTCCCTGTGTGCTCTGTAGATATCCCTAATATCTTTAAAACATTCTTGTTGTTTCCCATCCTATGTAATTTAGAAATCAAACTACAAATATGTATTAAATGGACAGTGTGTAATGGCAAAATAGTAGTCTCTGCAGAAGAAAAAGAGAAAAATAAGTAGACAATATTCCCTACTCTCAAATTATTTAATGTCTAAATGTCTAATTAGGGAACTTAGGCATTAATATATAAATGTTTAGTAAAGCTTGAAATCAGGCAACATCAGGCCACCAGCTTTGTTTTTCTTTTTGAACATTTTCTTAGTGATTGATTGAGGGTATTTTCTGGTTCCGTACAAATTTTAGGATTATAAAATTAAATATATAAATATATATAATATATGTAATATGTTATTTATTACATCAATATATTAATGAATATTAATTATTGATTAATTATTTAATCATTTATATTATTTATTATTTATATATAAATATTTATTGTTTTATTATTTAATTATTGATAATTAATATATTGATATAATAAATAATATATTATATATTATATATATTCAGTGAATATATATATTTACTAAAAATGCTATAAATAACACTGTGAGAGACACATTTTAGTAGATAATATGCTTCTATATATATAGTTCAGAAAATTAACTATAGGATTTAAGGGAAGTAGAATATGGTCTGAGATAATCAGGAAAAGCATCAGAAAATTAACTAATATTAATTAATTAATAATTAATTAATTAAGTTCAGAAAATTATAGGATTTAAGGGAAGTAGTATATGGTCTGAGATAATCAGGAAAATCTTTGATGGAGGACATTAATTTAAAATCTTAAGTGACAGATAATATTTCAAAATATGGGGGATGGACTAATATTCTAGATATGTTTGTTGAAGAAAAATTATAGAAATGAGAAAGCTTTATGTGTAGTAGGCAACAGGAAGTCAAACAGGTTGGTTACAACTGAAATTTTTGTAAGGGAGTATTTGTGGATGAAGTACAAAAGTAGGGTAAAATTATGGAGGTCCTTGAGGGCCTATTGGGTTGTTCACAGAGGATAAAATTTATCTTGGGCATTTTTATTTAGTGTTAGTGTCCAAAATGGCATAGAATAGGGAAAGAACAAAGCTACAGACTCCAGCTAACTATCCAAGTGTGAGGTAGTTAGAATAGAAGATATTTTAAGAGTAGTATTAAGAAGACCTGTTTACAGATTAGATATGATGAGAGAGGCAAAAGAGAGAGAAGAGTAAGAGTCTAAGTGATTAAGGGGATTCCAACCTTGGTAAGGGATGGTGAAAAATGACTAAGAATCATGATATGAAGTCGTATTTGGTTGATATGGATGATAAGTAATCTTAATGAAGTGAGGGTTTGCTTTCTGAATAGTTTCATGTCTTGATAAAATATCCTGGTGGAAGTGTCCAATGGAAAGAAGAAAATGAAGACAGGAGCAAAGTGTAAAGTAATCGCTAAAAACACAGATTGGAGTAGACTCTAGTTATTTCTTCCCTTTCAAAGAAAAACAAAAATGGTGCTATAGTACCAAAATAGTATAATATACTATTTTTAATATACTATATTGCAATAATATAGTCTAGTATTTTGCATCTATACTATAAATAGTAACTACAGTATAGTATAGTATACAAAATAGTATAGTACCAAAAATGGTACCATACTTTTTCTTTCTTCAAGACTTTTTCTTTCTCCCTTCAAGACGAAGGGAAGAATGATTGTTCACAAGATGTTTAGGATGTTTCAATATTTTGCCAGACATAACATAATTGAAAAAAAAAGGATAGATAAAAAAGTAATCGGTGGAGGTACTACATTTTATGATTATATCTGTATTCATTTGGAAGAACAATTGGGAACCACTAGTACATTTTGAGGAAAGGTGCTAGTTAATAACATTGGTTATTGAAATGCATATAAGAGAATAAACTCTTTGTATAAAACAAGGAGGTGGAAAGTACCCTTTATCTTTAATTGTAGGAGAGAAAACAGACACACACAGACACACACACACACACACACTTCTCATTCAAAAATATGGAAATGAAATTTATGAGGACTAAGTAGTAGGCACTATACAACCGTGAGGAACTTCATTTTTAATTAATTCCTAATATTTTCTAAAAAAAAATTAAAAAGGCATAAAAACAAAATCAAATGTCCCCATATTTCAGCTGCAGAAATCCTAAATTTAGGATTTTACTGTCTTTGCTTCTAATTTAATTTCTAATCTACTCTACCATGAGGAACATATAGGGCATTTGTCCTTACTCTGGCTTATTTGGAACTTACCCAAACATATACAGCATGTTAAGTATGAATAACGTTGTTTTTCTTTGCTAAGTTACAGTCATCAAACAATATCTTGTGCATAATAGTAAAGCCTATGTTGAAGGGAAAAATGCATTTTCTGGTTTCATTTTGGTAAACATTGTAATATTACAAATTTGTGGTCAGATTATTAATTATCATACTTGCATACAGATTGCACTGAACTTAAAATCTTTCTAAATTTCAGAGCAAACCCTGTGAAAAATCAAAGAAGTTGAAAGAATTTGAGTTTAGTATATAAGATCTATTCTATTCTAGCTCTTAAATTTTTTTTTTAAACAAGTGCTGTGGGAAGCCATTGCTTTTATAAGGCATCTAAGATGTTGATAGCAAAACATTTTTCCCTGTGATTGAATTTTTCATGGTACTAAAATACTGTGGAGAAATATGTTTTCCACCAGTTTTATGGTTCCCTAGATGCATTTTCTACAAACCTTGTATCTGCTTGGATACAAGCAGTATTGCAAAAAGTCACCATGCTATTTGAACAGGGTATATAGCTTTGAAACATATGCACAACATCCAAATGGGAATGTCAATATCATAAGAGTGATACAGTTTAAATGCTACTCTTTTATTAAAGTGGACCTGAGTAATTTGTTCCCATTTTATATCTCCATTTTATTAGGAGTATTTTATATCTGTGAAAATACTACTGTTAAGTCTATACCTTTTGGCTTCAGTGGGTGGTAGGGAATATAATATATCTGAAGTTTAAGCAGGGGAAAACATAATAGCAGAATTGTCTTTTATAATATGTTTTATCCCATTGGAAAATAAATTAAAAATAATCTGGGACCTGAAAATACAGCTTCTATACACTTTAAATGACTGGAAGAACTGACAAAGTTCAAGAACCGTGAAACGTGCTTAATAGAATTTTGCTAATCATGGAGCCCACATTTTAAGCAAATGGGGGAAGCGAACATGTATTATAAGAATCCAGACAAGAAAGTATCCTCTGGGATGTTGTGGCTGAGGCTATAAAATAATATACACTATTCTTCAAATTCAAATATCATTATTTCATTGCTTTTACACTCTGATAGTTTTTCTTAAAACATCAGACTGTTTCAGAGACAGTGTTAGGTAAAGTTAGGTGATTTGTTAGTTTATTGGTAAATTCCCTCAAGAGTCTTTGATACAGATTGTACTTGAGAATCATAAGCTAACTATGGCACACTTCACTCTCTGTTAATACGGGCATTTTAATTGAAGGTAAGACAGAATCCATTGTCAGTCACCTAGAACAGGAGGTAAATTCAATGTTGTATAAAAAATACGGTATTTTCACACTGGAATAATGCCATATAGGAACTGAATAATGGTTAGGAGGTGACAGTGGACACAGAGGCAGTGACCAAAGTGATTTTCCCTAGTGATCAATTCAGATTAGGAAAATGACAATCTCTAAGGGAACTGGATAGATACAGCTGTTCAGGGGGTGGAGGCACGTTCCTTAAAGTCATCCAAAGTGAACATAAAGACAAGTACAAGTCAAATGTAGAAATTAATAATATATGGTACTAAATTGAATATAACTTCACTGGAATCAAAGTTATAATATTGATCCTTAAAGCCATTATCCAAATAACTGAATCATTAAAAAAGAACAATTTCATAAAATTGGAATCTGGGACAGGAAGTTTGATTTGTTCAAGTCTGTTTACAATATATTAGTATTATAAGACATTAGATATTAGTTCTTAATTTCCTCTTTATTTCCATTTCTTCACATTACAAGTTTCCTCTGGCTGAGTTCACAATATTTAAACATTCATACAAATAGAAAATGTTAGATAACTGCATTTATATTAATTGTTGATTTTTGTTGGGCTTTGTGCAAAGTAAATTTTAAAACTATTTTTTCCTCTTAAGAAAGAAATAGGGGCACCTGGGTGGCTTAGTGGGTTAAAGCCTCTGCCTTGGGCTCAGGTCATGATCCCAGGATCCTGGGATCGAGCCCTGCATCGGGCTCTCTGCTCGGTGGGGAGCCTGCTTCCTCCTCTCTCTCTGCCTGCCTCTCTGCCTGCTTGTGATCTCTCTCTGTCAAATAAATAAATAAAATCTTAAAAAAAAGAAAGAAATATAATTGACTATGAGTATGTATAAGGATGGGATCAGATGGGGGAAGAATAGAGGAGAAAATCAGAGTAACCTAAACTGTCACTGTAAGTTGTGAGCTGAAAAATTACCTGTGCAGTTCTGATCAGTTTGTAGTTTTAGAGTCATTTGGATTACCCAAATAATCTTTCCCTTTATATTTCAAGCTTTGGAATACATAAATATATAACTGCTTGCAAACTAATAAAACATCAAATTCTATTTTGTCCGCATAGACCCACAGTCAGCATAGACATAATCTTTAATTATAATTCTAAATTTTATATTCAGTAAACGTTTGATATTCTTCATTCAAACTAAAGCCCTTATGATAGAAGATGAAAATAAAATCCTCATATACTAGAGTTATTAACAAAAGAGAAAAATATCTGCAGTGATTTTGCTTCAACACCTGCCATTACATATGTATCCATAAATATTTGTAACAAATAATGGGTAAAGGAATTTCAACATTAATAAAGTAAGGCTGAATTTGCCAGGAAAACATAAGATACATTTTTCCTGTTGTTTTTTTTTTCCAATAGAAAGCATACTCTCCTTAAATTTGCATTTCTCCATATGGGTAAAAATGTCACCTAAATTAAATTTAAGGAAAAAAAAATGTGACTCGAATAATGTGAGCCTGAAATCTTCCAACTACCTTGGAACTAATATGAGAGATTTTAGTTACAAAATTTCATGTTTGTTTTTATCTGATTATTAGGAAGACAAAAAATACTATAAAACCTTAATGAATGATTTCTACATTAACTAAGTCCTTTAGTCAAATTAAAGAAATTAAAGAAATTAAAGAAAAAGAAATGTCATGGGCCAATCTTGGGATCACTGTATACTCAATGCAGTTTTTTTTTTTTCCTTAAACATTCCATATCTAGAAGGTTAGCATAGCTTCAGATCCAGCCAATTTTTACTGAGGATCTACCATATGATAAGTACAATACTAGGTCCTTCCACTTTAGTTTTCTCATTTAAACCTCCCAGAAAGACTCTGAGGTGGTTCTTCCTATTCTAAAATAGGGACATGGAAATTTACAGATGTAACCACTCAAGATACAGAAAGATCCAGTCATATTCATTGCATTATGAGTAGAATAGAAGATTCATACATTTTAGGGGAAAAGATTTAAAGCAAGAAAGTGGGGATATTTGGTGATTGACCCTTGAATAACCACTGAAGTTACACTGAATGATACATTTGTGAAGACTATTTAGTTGATTGAGATATTTTGGAATTATTTCTCTTTGTCATACAGGTAACTTATAATTGTCTAATGTAGTTATTAGAAGAAATCACTACCACAATCTTCAATTTGCAAGTCTTTGAACTCATTTTAATTTACAGCACAATACCAAGCACACTGGGTACTCACTAATGTTTCTGATAAAAGTCATGAAGTTAGGGGCACCTGGGTGGCTTAGATGGTTAGGCATCTACTTTCTGCTCAGGTCATGATCTCCAAGTCCTGGGATTGAGCCCCACATCAGACACCAGGCTGGCTCAGCTGGGAGCCTGCTTCTCCCTTTTCCCCTCCCTGTCCCCTTGCTTGTGCGCTCTCTCTGTCTCTCTCTCAAATGAATAAATAAAACCTTTTAAAAAATCTTTAAAAATATCATTAAGGGGGCGCCTGGGTGGCTCAGTGGGTTAAAGCTTCTGCCTTCTGCCTTCGGCTCAGGTCGTGACCCAGGGGTCCTGGGATAGAGCCCTGTATCGGGCTCTCTGCTCAGCAGGGAGCCTGTTTCCTCCTCTCTCTCTCTCTGCCTGCCTCTCTGCCTACTTGCGATCTCTGTCTGTCAAATAAATAAATAAATAAAATCTTTTAAAAATGTCATTAAGTTATTGTATCAAAAACTCGGTAATTTGAAACAACATTATAACTAGTTTGTTGATATTCTTTGTTCTGGCTTGAAATACTTATGCATTTAACAAAAATAATATCTATTTTTACCAAACCACTCCTGTGGATTTGGTAGCAATTACTGGAGACCAATGAGAAATTGAAACACAGTTGTTTTTTTTTTTAACTTAAATTCAATTAGCCAACATATAGTACATCATTATTGAAACACAGTTTTTACCCTATAGGAGCTAACAGCAGACTAGGGAAATAAAGGCACAACCAAATACATAGTAATACATAATAATAAGTAGAAAATGCCATAAAGAGTACCCAAAATGCGTTTTGAATGTTCAGAGATTAAGACAAGTGGATTAAGAATTTATAGGTTACATCATAGGATTGAATACAATGAAGTCACTAAAAAGAATACTGTGTACCATGAATGTATCTTTAGAACAAAAGTATTTCCATGACACACTGCTAAATAAAACAAAGTTCCAAAAATAAAAAAGTCATTAAGTTAGATATGAATATTGAAAAAGAAGAGAGTAAAATTGAAACAAGACCTCCAAATTAACTCAAAATGCACCTGAGGAAGAACAATGTAAAAACATGAAATAAAATGGCACATTAACATGTTCTATTGATGATATTTATCCCTTCCGCCCCCTTAGCTGTATCTTATAAATTATAATCATTTTAACAAAAAAGAGCTTGTTCACTGGATAATGTATGTTCTCATGGCAACAGACAACATCTCAAAGTAGGATTGTGCATTTGGTGAAGGTTGTTGACTGGAGCATTACTGATAGATGCCTACTTCTTTGATAAAACTTGAGAGATTTTCAGAGGAAAAACAATTGTTTTGATGTCTTAATGCCTCCATTACACAAGAAAGAAAAATGTAAAAAGTGCAGTGTTTTACCTTAATAATTAACACATATTTAAAAATTCAGCTTCATAAAGTAATTAAACGACTGGTGTCATCTTGAACTGGCTAGGTTTATAACAGTGTTGCTATTATGATTGCTCATCTATTTGGAAAACACTTCATAATTTTTATCACAAGAATATGGTACCTTGGTACTTCAGTTCCTTATTTCTTAGCTAAAACAAAGAAATCAGCATATAATCTCACCAGTGTGTGTGTGTGTGTGTGTAGGCATTCATGCATGCATGTGCAGGTTTGTGTGTCTGTGGGACAGAAGAAAGAGATAACTAACGATAAAAGAATGCTCTTAATTTTCTATCATTGGTATGGTGGTAAAATAAAAAAAATGACTATGCACAGATTATAAATAGGTAAAATTGCAGTTAATAGTGAGGATATCTATATATAAAATCAAACCTGTGTATCTATTCATTTCTTATTGAAGAGTTTATAGGAGGTGACAAATTATAAACTGTTCTATAGACTATTCTTGCCAGGATTTCCATGCAAGTTTCATTCTCATTTGGAATCATCTTTATTTTTTAATCTTAATCCTGCTAGAATACCTACTTTCTACCTTTCTTGAATACAGGGAAATAGTATCTAAGGATTAATGCATAGAACTGTGGATTTCCTTATTAAACAATTGCTTATGTTAAATTCATTCTTAGAAAATAATTTTGCTTTCATCTGCACAGACTCACAGTTTTTTACTATTTTGTTTCCTGATTCTATGTTTACAAATAGGTTCCATTATACACTTCTTTTCAGTGCAATGTAAATTGATTTTTAGAATCTCTAAATCTATAGAAGAGGCTAGTTGTTATGTCTTTAATTTCATACAATTCTCAAAGCTGTGAAAATATATACTCAAAATTTAGTTATCATTTTGAAATGATTTCTTAAAATTGTACAGACCAGTTTAAAAAAAATATTGTGATAGGAGACAATATTAATCATTTTTAAATGTAGAAAATTTGACCTTTCTACATAGTCCAGTGGTTTCTCAAACTGTGGTCCCCAAACCAGCAACATCAACTATCAATTGGGCACTTAGAATTTCCAATAGCCAGGCCCTACCCTAGACCTACTGAATCAGAAACTTTGGGAGTTGGGAACTTTTTAAAAAAACACCTTTAGGACATTCTGACAGATGATAAGGTTTACGAACTATGGCTGTTAAAAGTGCTCGATATTAGTATCGTGTTCCGTTGTACCTTCCACCAAACCTCTCTAGTCAGATATGTTAACTAACCCAAAGCAACACAACAACAGTGATTTTAAACTTAGCGCTTGAATTTCCAGGTCAGAAAAAAAATTTTTTTTCTCTTCCTTATTTGTGCCAGATTAAGAAGAGAGGTTTCTTCCCTAGTTGGTGAAAAGGCTTGTACATTTCCTGGCAGGGCAACAAAATGAGAAATCTGATTTGCAGTCTCTGCAGTCAGCCGGATGACGGAAGCCCTAGTAAGGGTAAAAGCAGGGTTCTATTGCAACCCTGTGGCCATTTTAAAGATAAGTCAGTATAATAAAACCCAATCATCTGGAAGAGTCAGTTAAATGATGGAAATGTGTGCCCTCCCCACAATCTTTCCTGAATACATCTTAAAACAGCAGCTTCCTTCCCACTTTACTTCTGTGCCCATTCTTGCCTCTTGTTTGTCAGTTTCTGATGAAGACTGTTACATTATTACTCCCCATTCAGTTAATGTTATCTGTGTAGCTTTTTTCACAGAAGTAGCTAGGGTGGTTTTCTGGAGAACGGACTTGCACCAGCCTCAGGTACTGTTTGGTTCTTTATATTAGAAATTTGTGTCTGTCTTGCAGTTTTTAGAGCAAACTCTGGTCTATGTATAAAATTTCTTTCCATTCTGGATCTCAGCCCTTTTTTTTCCTCTAAATTTCTAGGTTCTAGTAAACATAGATCTACTTTTAAAAAATGTGTAGTTTGCTTTATCTTTAATACATCATCTCAAAGGTGATAGGAAAGTATGTGTGTGAGCCAGAAAGATTTATATTTTACTCTTTTTTGCTCAAAGGATGTGTAGACAAGTTCAATATATATAAAGTAGGCATGTTATGAAAACTATATCAACTACTTTTTAAAATTGCAAAATTTCAGTTTGTCCCATTATCTATAATCATTGATTTTACTAAAAAGGCTGAAGTTTGACTAGAAACTCTTTACCTCCACCCCTTTCTTCCTTTCTCTGACCATATACTTATAAATATATTTTAAAATCACATATTCATGTATACTTTTATCTTTTTGAATAGAAAGAAATAATGGAATCAATCTGATTTTTAGAAATCTTACCTCAAGTTTTAAGGTTACCAGTCTGCATATCCAAAGTCATCACACATGTTGTAGACCCAGGATAGTTATAATTGTAGATACTGAGAGGACATCAGTGGGAAAATTTTTAAAAACAGAAAGTTCCCACTTTCACAAAGAGTATATTGTAGTGACATAAAATACATAACGAAAACAGTAATTATATGAATTACATTATATATTATTGTTGAAAATTTTTCTAGTGGAAAAGAAAACATGTTAAGGGAGTGAAAATAAGAGTGCAGGTTGCAATATTAAATAGGATGTTCAGTATAGATTTTCAATAATAAACTGCCATTTGAGCAAAGAACTGAAGTTGGGGATCTGAAATTCAATGCATGAGAACTATAAAACATACCTTGTCAAGTATTGTGCTAATTCTAAATCACTCATAAGCATATTATCTTATTAAGCTTATTAAACTTCCTAGTAGAAGTTCAGTGCAGAAAGAAGCCAGTAGCACACACTCCCATCCCCTCAATTTTGACATTCAAAAATGTTTTCAGCCATTGCCATATGTCCTTTGGGCTGCAAAATTACCCCCAGTTGAGAAACACTGACTTTGACTTAAGAAGTCTCCTCAGACCTTTGATAACTGAAAAAGTAACATTGGCTTCATTTAGGGTGAAGCCAGGCCTTTATCCCATTACCACCTAAAAAAGAATCTTGCCACATGTTTTATGAGGTGTTAATGGATGCTTAGGTGGTCAAATATTTTATTATAGTCTCCTCTTCCATTCCTGGGAATTTTCAATTGCCATTTAATTTGTTTAACAATTATTTTACATTTCCTTTGGGTCAGGCATTGTACAAACTTTAAAAGTAGTAGCTCATTAATCTTTAAAACAACCTTATGAGATAGGTATTATTATTATCTGTAATATATGTATTATATATATGTAATATATATATATATAATATTATTATTATCTGTAAGATGAGGAAATCGAGGCATAGAAAAATTAAGTAACTCTCTCAGGAGCTAGCAAATCACAGAGCAGAGTTTCAAACCTACACAGTCAATCTTTGGGATCTTTTGTTCTTCGTCACTATGCTCTCTGCTGCCTTAATTAATATGTAACATATGCTTACATTTAGCACTAGTTTTTAAAGGCTGTGAGTTGTCCTGCTTTAATAGATTTAACAAATAAAAAAGAAAACAGCATGCCCAGTGATACTTGGATCAGATAAACAACAAATTATTATTATCATTTTAAATATTTATTTATTTATTTGAGAGAGAGAGCATGCACATGCATGGGGGTGTAGAGGCAGATGGAGAGGGAGAAAGAGAATTTGAAGCAGATTCCCAGCTCAATGAACGACCTGACATGGGGCTCCACCTCACAACCCTGAGATCATGGCCTGGCCTGAAATTGCCTGGGCTACCCAGGGGCCCCAACAACAAATTATGTTTTTAGTATAACTATGTCCTATGGAGTATTTTGGATATACTTACATTGAAAAGTCATTTAGTGTTTATCTGAAATTCAAATTTCACTCAAACACCTTATAATTTATCTGCTTAACCTTGTTTTAATTAAAACTGTTTATCATTGTTTAACCCAGGGTTTTCAATGCTAGTATGAGCAAGGAACCTTGCTGCTATACCTGATATCTTGCAGAAAATCCATGGGATTTATTTTAATGACAGTGGGAACACTTTTCAGCTAGAGTAAATGGATTAGTTTAAATGCTTACTCCAGACTGCAGTGATCTCTCTTTTGAGAGGCACTTAACAACATTTGTCACATGATTTCACACTTAATTGTTCACTTCTATAACTTGTTGCCTTTTCTTCAAGATGTGTCAGCTCCTTAACAACAAGGACTGGGTATCATAATTCTAACCTTTCACTGGATATAATATTTGTTATATGCATAATATTTTCTCTGAAAGATGACTTTTTTCTAATTCATAATTTATAAAGGAACCTGTTATGCCAAATTGGTAATCTAAGGATCCAGAATAAAACAGTGCCGTACTAGTTTTAGAAGTATTGTATCTCACCTTCTCAGGTTGGTGACTTTTCATCCTTTTGCTACCAGTTTTCAGTTTTCATTTGTCAGCATTATTTATTTTTTCATCTCCCTAAAGAAATGTAACAATTTGGGGATCAAGTTTTTCCTTTCAACATTTGGTAAGGGTAATATTTGAATCATAGTTCAACTAAGACCATGAATACTTCCTTATATTCATGCAAGTCACATCATTACACAACAGTTGGTCATTTTTTTTTGTTGTTATTGTTCCTCAGTCTGGAAGATGGAAGCAGGTGTCTTGCTTGTGCCAAATGTAATACTGATGGCACCAAGAAAAGAAACTCTTGAGCAGCTGTATTTAGGGGAAAGCACTCAAATTAAATAGTGAAATACAATTTATTCATTAAAGAATAAAAACTGATGACCTGATGACAGGTGGCTGCATTTTCTTAATGCTGAGTGAGTCAGTGGTGTTCACTTTCTAATCATGTATTATAATCCTCAAAGCCCAGAGGAAAGAGGAAACACTAAGCTCCATGAAAAAGTGGAAAAATAAGCATTACATTAATACAGAAAATCTCTAGCAGTCCTGATTTTAATTTTTAGGAGGACTTTTTCATCCTGAGCATTTACCATATGTTTATCTTTTTATACAAATAAATTTCTTGTCAACTTTTACATCTATTCATCTGGGCCTTAAGGAAGAAATTAAAAATAAGAATTTGTTCTGCAAATGGATTCCCAAGTGCTATTACAAAGTATAGTAAGTTTAACAAACAGGCTCAGTAAAATCAGTTTCTACCATGCTTTGGTAAATGAAGAGGTTACTCATGTCCTCAGCTACATAGCAGTTGTCGTATCTTTATTTTTTAGTTTATACCATTGCATCATGTGTGTTGATAAAGATTTTAATATACACATTTTGAACACTAGCCTTTTAAATCAAAGTGCTCAGTCAAAGCCCTTTCTCCCTGGCTTACAAAGAGATGCTCTTGTTTAACTGACAGTCGGTGGTTCTAGTACTTGTCCATATTTAATTTCATTGCTGAGTAGGATTTCTCAAGCCTCCCAAATAAGTTCCTACATTAACAATGAATGTCTTTAAACTCTAAGCAGAATGTCAATGTCATTCAGATGTGAAGAACTATTACAAAATTGAAATAGATTTCTAATGCATTTATTACACATTTTTGGTAGCATGTGATTTAAAAATCAGAAAAAAAATGAAAAATGGTTTGACACTTTTCACTCATTTACACCAAAACATAATACACTTCGACTAGATTTTGGCTATTATGGACCTTAACATGCAATGTGACCTTGGTCTGAAAAAGCATGTTTGGTTAGCATGGAAACTTAATCATAAGAAGTCATAAGTAGAATCCTTCTTCTTTACGCCTTTTTCTAGGTCTAGGAAATTTATTGCTTGTGAGACAGGTAGGATATGAACAATGGGCCAAATAGAGTCTAGGGTTATCTCATCTGTGTGAAAACTGCTGCTGAAAATCGATGTGACCTCTGCTATACTGTCTTCCCAATTCCCACCCTCTGTGTACTATTTGTCTTTTAGTAGAAGCTTAGATCTGTGTGCTGTCTCTATGTGTCTCTCTTGGGCCAGATTATCAAAATGAATTATTGCCTGCATACCTCTTATATTTCTATTTATTTTCCTGGTGCTGACTAGGACCGATGAAATATGATTCTTTTTGCATTTGATCCTCACTGCAGCAAGCAACACCTAATTCAACTGTGTCCATCTCTTTAAAGAAGAGTAATGTTATTTTGAAACTTCAATCTACTGTACAGCAACATTATAAACCATAGACCATGCAACCTGTCTTCATAGTCAATAGCAATCTTCCTTACAGCCAATTCAAAAGCATTTATTTCATCTCCAAATAGAAGATTTCTGGGAATTTTAATGTAGTTTTAATTTTGTTTTATGAATACTGAATATATTGCTTTCCTTTTTGGATATCTTATTTGCAGAATATCCCTCAGATTCTTACCACTGCAGTTACTTGTGTAGAGAGAGATACATAATGAAGAATCCATTAATTTTAAGAACTCTGCCCCTGATACAAAATGTTTATTCAGGAGAAACATTATATTATCTCTGAATCAGCAGGATGTCAATGTTCTAATTTTGTAGCAGTTCATTTTTGTAAGAATAGATCTTCCAGTCTACATAAATTCATACTTTAAGATTTATAAACATCAATACAAAGATGTAAAACCTTCCCAATTATTATCAATAAATCATTATGAAGTTATTCTATCCACTTGTCATGTGTGGAAAATAAAATACTTGCTGAATACAGACTTCAAGCTATAGAAATATGAAATAATATTCCTTGGTTAGGTGTTAAGAAATATACTTTAGAAGCATTAGAGATGATACTTAAAACATTTTAGAATTTAGTTTTTAAATTACATATTTCAAATGTTCAGACTTTGTAGTTGAAATAGATCACAGAATTTCTAATGTTTTCAGTCTCTTTGGAATATTCCACCTCTTCCAAAACTATCACTGGCAAAGAAGGAGGGAAGGAGGGAGGGAGAGAAGGAGGCAGGGAAGGAAAGAAGGAAAGAAAGAAGGATGGGAGGGAGGGAGAGAGGAAGAGTTTAGACTTAAGGGAGTTAGACTTAAGGGAGTTGTGCAAAACACATCCATCATGCATTTATAGTCAAAATATTATTTTTTAAGTTTTATAAAAAACAATTCTTGAGAATATGTTCATTATCGCTTCTTGTGCTAAAAGAAAATTAACAGGTTAATTTATATATTTTATTGAATTATTTAAGAACAATAAACAAATGCTTTTTATAATGTTTTGGATCCAGATAATATGAAACTGTTAATTCTATAAAATAATTGTTTAGCATTTTTTATCCCTGTAGATTTTAGAAAAATGGAAGTTGTTAAAAAATTGGAAATGGTGATTTCTATTAAAAACATTTTATTCAGAAAATAGTGCTTCCCTATGACCCTGCAATTGCACTACTGGGTATTTACCCCAAAGATACAGATGTAGTGAAAAGAAGGGCCATCTGTACCCCAATGTTCATAGCAGCAATGGCCGCTGTCGCCAAACTGTGGAAAGAGGCAAGATGCCCTTCAACAGATGAATGGATAAAGAAGATATGGTCCATATATACAATGGAGTATCAACCTCCATCAGAAAGGATGAATGCCCAACCTTTGTATCAACATGGACAGGACTGGAGGAGAGTATGCTGAGTGAAATAAGTCAAGCAGAGGAGTCGATTATCATATGGTTTCGCTTATTTGTGGAGCATAAGGAATAACATGGAGGACATGGGGAGATGGAGAGTAGAAGGGAGTCGGGGGAAATTGGAAGGGGAGATGAACTATGAGAGACTGTGGACTCTGAGAAACAATCTGAGGGTTATGGAGGGGAGGGAGGTGGGAGGTTGGGTGAGCCTGGTGGTGGGTATTATGGAAGGCATGTATTGCATGGAGCACTGGGTGTGGTGCATAAACAATAAATTCTGGAAAACGAAAAAAAATTTAAAAAAAAAATAATTTTTTTTAAAAAGCAAAAAAAAAAAAAAAAGCATTTTATTCAGAGATAATGCTGTCCCATTAAAAATCTCATAGAAGTTTCCCACAATTCTATGCCACAGCTTCCCATACAGTAAATGGTGCATACCATTTACTATGGAGCAAACCATGATGACTATGAAATCTGTGTGGTTCATAATTACATGTATAGGCTTCTTGCAATTGAAAAACTAGCTCTATCTATATGTTAAATCCATATTCCTATCCCTCCTGGAACCAGAACCAATAGCTAAATTTTTGTGAAAATTGGTTAGGTCCAGATTCAAGGCTAGTTGTGTTTTTGTTTTTTGTTTTTTTCTTCAAATGACTTTCATAATATATGGGGTCACTGAAATTTTTTCTGACCAGGGAGATGCATATTTTTGCACTTTGCTTTTGCCCAGTTACCGAAATGAAGAGACTATAGTAAGTAGAGTAATTTTGTTTGAGGGGCTATGATTCATGCCATCCTGTGGTGAAGGCTTGAAGGCTCTGAAAGATGTAGTAAAACGAAGGGGCACCTGCATCCCAACATGCATAGCAGCAATGTCCACAATAGCTAAACTGTGGAAGGAGCCAAGATGTCCTTCAACAGATGAATGGATAAAGAAGATGTGGTCCATATCTACAATGGAATATTATTCCACCATCAGAAAAGAAGAATACTTACATTTACATCAGCATGGACATGGAGGGTATTATGCTAAGTGAAATAAGTCAATAGAAGAAAGGCAGTTATCATATGGTTTCACTCATATGTGGAATACAAGAAACAGTGCAGAGCACCATAAGGGAAGGGAGGGAAAATTGAATGGGAAGAAATAAGAGAGGGATAAAAAACATGAGATACTCTTAAATACAGGAAAGAAATTGAGGGTTGCTGAAGAGCAGGTGGGGGGAGGGATGGGGTAACTGGGTGATGGGCACTAAGGAGGGCACATGATGTGGTGAACTCTGGGTGTAATACACAACCGATGATTTGTTGAACACTACATCTGAAACTAATGATGTGTTATATGTTGGCTAATTGAATTTAAATAATAAAAAAAATACCAGGGTTTGGGGATGCCTGGGTAGCTCAGTTGGTTAAGCATCCAACTCTTGACTTCAGGACGGGTCATGATCTTGAGGTTGCAAGTTCGAGAACTGTGTCTGTCGGGCTCTGTACTAGGTGGAGCATATGCTTGAGATTCTCTCTCTCCCTCTTCTTGTGCCCCTTCCCTCCATTCTCGCTC
Organism: Enhydra lutris kenyoni; assembly: GCF_002288905.1. Lineage (NCBI taxonomy): Eukaryota > Metazoa > Chordata > Mammalia > Carnivora > Mustelidae > Enhydra > Enhydra lutris. The sequence continues at coordinate 1,437,552 of NW_019154186.1, forward strand.
TCTTTCTCAAATAAATAGATGAATTAAAAAAAAAAGAATGCCATGATTTGTTTGGGTACTTTCGAAAATTACTTCTTTGTAGCAGTTTATTTTTATCCCTGTCAAAAAAGCCCCAATTTCTAATTGCAGGGGAAAATTTGCTGTCTGATGATTTGCACTTGATCTTAGCCAAAAGGCCAAGAAGCGATGCTGTCTGATGATTTGTACATCTCACTTAAAAGATATTCAGTCAGAATTCAAATACATAGTCAAGTAGTTAGCTTCTCAGTGTAAGAGAAGATTCTTTTTGTAATCAGGTATATCGGTTCAAAACATCTTATTAAACAATAACTTTATTGGTGTCTCTTTACCTGAAGCTAAGAGAGAATCTTGTTAAAGTAATGAGAATGTGGGAAAAGATAATATAAAAATAAATGGTGAGAAAATATACAACTTCTGTTTTTACATCACAGCTAATATTTTTTCATAAGTAGTATTCTTCAAAATAAAACGTAACACTGGAAATAATCCAAATGCTTGTCAGCTAGTGAATAATTAAACAAAAAGCAATATATCCATGTAATGGAATACTTTTCAGCAATAAAAAGGAAGAAACCACTGATACATGCTACCTCATGGATGAATGTCAAAAACATTATTCTAAGTAAAAGAATCCAGACATAAAAGACCACATATTGTATCTATTTGTGTAAAATATCCAAAAAAGGCAGTCCTATAGAGGCAGAAAGTAGATTAGTTATTGCCAAGCACTGGGGGTGTGGAAGGAAATTAACTGTAAATGGGCATGATGGGTATTTTGGGGGTGATCAAGATGTTCTAAGATAGATTTGTGATGATGGTTGCACAACTCTGTATATTTAATAAAAATCATTGAAATATACACTTAAATAGGTGAATTTTACTGTGTATGAATTATACTTCAATAAAGCTATTAAAGAATGGAGATGATAGATGATAGATAGATGACAGATAAATTTGAAAAGAAAAAAAATAGTGTATGCTTTACAAGGAGGTGATCTGATTATTTAATTTACAGGTATTCATAAACATATCATAAATGTGTTTCTCCAAGTCTCATACATCTTTACCAGTATATGCTGTTTGATTTTCACTGATTATTTTCTGACATTTATTTTGAAAGAACAAAGGCAACTGGGGAATAGGTATGACTTCCAATTAAGAGTTTTCCATCATCTAGTTTTAGAAACAAAATATTTATAGATACTTTTAGAGATAAAGGAAACATAGTGAAAATTTTGACCTGTTAATTTGTGAACATTCTGATATTAATTTTGTTTTTTCCAGAAGAATTACCATTTCAAATCCCAATGATGAAGTCACCCTTGGACAAGATCCAACTGACTCCTGGGCAGGCATTGTCTCCTGGATTCCCTGGACCATTCATTTTTGCTGATAGTCTGTCCTCTGTGGAGACTCTGTTGACCAACATTCAGGTCAACAATATTTCTATAAACAAAATAAATGTAATACAAAACATTAGCATCTACATAAATTATTTCATATTTGAGAAACTAAAACAGATAAGATGAACTGCATGTCATTTGCTGCACTTTGACAGGGTCTACTGAAAGTGGCTTTGGATAATGCTCACTTCCAGGAGAAGCAGATTCAACAAGAAAAAAAGGAACTGCAAATGGAGCTCTATAGAGAGAGAGAAATTAGAGAAAACCTTGAAAGACAACTTGCAGTTGAGCTTCAAAGCAGAAGTAAGTTTGACAAGTTCAATTACAGAATAAACACTTTGTTGTAGGTATTTTCAAGAGTAGTAGAAATATCCTCAGATTTAGTTTGGAACTACTGAAAAAAATGACAAGCTAAGAATCAAATACTTTGTGTAATCCACATAGCAAGATATTTATACCATTTCTATTTATTATAAAAGATAATGAACTAGATCTGGACTTCAGGCCAGTTGCCGATTTGGAAAATATGAATATTCTTAGTTTTCTCACAATTTCATAAAATACTCCTGGATATAGATAATCTAATAATTTCTTGTAGATGAAATGCTTAATCTTTGCCAAGAATAGTGCTGGATTCTGGGGATTTAAGATAAATAAAACTCAGTCCCTGTCCTTGAGAGATTTGTATTTTAGAAGGCTAGCACAACCAACCAGTTAATTTCAAGACAAAGTGGCAAGAGCAATGATGTACAGTATATATGGTTATATAGAGAAGAGGTAGTTAGTGCAGCTTGGTGGGGAAGTGAATAGTTGAGGAACGCTTCTTGATGCTGATACTTGAACCTGAGTCTTGAAGATCAGTAGGCTAAGAAAGGGCATGAGAGTATCTGAGTGATTTAGACATTCTAGACAGATGTATCAGTGAGCATAGGCATGAAAGCAAGAAGCAGCATACATTGGCAACTATAAACAGTTTGTTATTACTGTGGCTCTAAATTTTATGAAGTGAATTGTGGGAGATAATGGAGAAAGATGAGGGTAGAAGCTAAATTGTGAAGGACATTTTTAACAATGTGAAAAATTTGCTTGGATTTTGTCTTACTGGTGATGGGAAGTAGTCAAAGATAAACAAGGGGAATGATCTGGTCTGATTTTAATTAGACCACTTTGGTGTTGGGGATAGATTAGAAAGGGCTTGGAGTAAGACTAAAAACAAGGAAATTATGTAAAAAGAATTTGCTCCTTTTGAGTAAAAAGAGTTTGCTCCTGGCAGTGGTGATGAGGACTGAACTAGGATAGCATAAATAGGGATGGAGACAAAAGAGAGAATGGGGAATTAATGTTCACAAATAGAACTAACTTTCCAACCATGGGTGGACATTAGATTATGTAGAGATATAGATAAAGAGACTAGTTCATATCAAAACACAGAGATAATTTCTAAAACTTCACTTCAGCCAATAATTTCCACATTTTCCTTACATTTACCTTAAAATACTAAATAGCAGCAAAGTGATGATTGTGAATTTCAACTTCTCTTCTCTGCTTACTCTTCTGTGGAAGAGTCACAAAGTAAAAATTCAATAAAATAGTTGAAGTGTGGGAAGGAGAGGCAAAGGAAGGGAGAGAAAATCCACAAGGTAGACAATGCCTCCTTAAGAAAGGAAGAGTAATTCCAGTTGAGTGAAATCCACTAACTTTACATTATTCCAAAGTACTATATTATATTCCAAAAGTTTTAGCAAGTAATTAAAACCTTACTGTATATTTTCCTTAAACTCTAGGAATCATTATTAGTCTAGTTCAAAATATAAATTTAGTCACTGCATTTAAAAATAATTAAACCTGTTTAAAAAATAAAATCTTTAAAAAATGGGGGCACTTTGTTGGCTCACTTGGTAGAGCATGTGACTCCTGATCTCAAGGCTGTAAGTTCAAGCCCTACATTGGTTGAAGAGTTTACATAAATAAACAGATGAATAAATAAATAAAATCTTTAAAAACAAAAGAATTGAACCTCTCATTATCTTGCCAAACTCATTAAAAACTATTAAGCAAGAACTTAACTTTTTGAAACTTAGAAAAATTCATTTATTTCTTGTATTTGGTATGAAAAATATTATTATGACTAGCAGTCATAAAGACACATAGTCATAATAATA
>NW_019154186.1:1441237-1456011 GCF_002288905.1 Enhydra lutris kenyoni
ATCTAATAATCATATGTTAAATATAATAACAGTCTTAGATTGACTTATGCATATCTACTACATAGACTAAAATTGGCTTCTAACTTTTAGGGTTGTACTCAAATCAATTTCTGTTTATTAACTTCTCATACACTCTTCAGGTCTTTTAACTACTATCACATCTATTGTATTTTAAAAAGACCTAAAAATGATAGGGGCACCTGGGAGGCCCAGTTGGTTGAGCATCTACCATTGGCTCAGGTTGTGATCCTGGGGTCCTTTCTCCCTCTCCCTCTACCCCTCCCCACTGCTCATAATCCCCCCTCACATACCCTGCTCATGGGCTCATGTCTTAAGTTCTCCCCCCCCCATGCTCTCCACAACACTCCTCATGTTCTCCCCACACCTGTTCATGCTCTACCCCCTTTCCGTTCATGCTCTCTCACTTGCACTCTCAAGTAAATAAATAAAATATTTAAGAAAAATAAAAATAAAAAAGGCCTTGACATGGTAGATGTAATATTATATCTACTATCAAACTTATTCTGAAATATTTGTATTTAATAAATGTAGCATATTATTATTATGATATAATAATAATACCACTGTTACTACCATATCACATTATCATTACTACTATCATTACTGTCACTAGTACTAGTATACTACTAGTACTTCTACTAGTACTACTACTGGCTAATGCTTATCAACTGTCTGCTATGTGCTAAGCACTACTTTGAACATCTTACATCTAATGACTAACATAATTATAAGAAACTGTTAATCTGGGGGCGCCTGGGTGGCTCAGTGGCCTAAAGCCTCTGCCTTTGGCTCCGGTCATGATCTCAGGGTCCTGGGATCGAGCCCCACGTTGGGATCTCTGCCCAACAGGGAGCCTGCTTCCTCCTCTCTCTCTCTCTGCCTGCCTTTCTGCCTACTTATAATCTCTGTCTGCCAAATAAATAAATAAAATCTTGAAAAAAAAGAAACTGTTAATCTGTCATCCTCACTGATTAAGAAAAAATTATGTACTTCATCTCTATGAACCTCAGTATCCTCATCTATTATAATAGTTGAATTGGATAATCACTTAAATTCCTTTCTAGTTTCCTAAATATCTCATATCCAGTATAACCAACTTTTTTTTGACAAAGGGTGAACTCTTTATCTGAAGTCATATGATTGAAAGGAAAGAGGGGGGAAATTGATCTTATGCTCAAAAGTAACAATTGTCCAAGTATATAGAAAGAATATAATTATATATATATGTAAATATTCCATAAAAACATAGTTATATATGTATATATATATTTAGAATTCTTATTATTTTTCTAGTCAAAAAAATAATGAGATATAGTCCCAGAAAAAGTGCTAGGTACATAGTAACTCCTAAATAAATAGTAGTTATTATTTTTCTTTATGTAATTTAAAATGTAATATGCTGATGCTGTGGAATTGTTGAGCACAATGTTCAAGAGAAAATTCGTAAGATGTTTCACAATACAACTAAATAAGTTTATTTAAGTAGCACAGGGACAGGACCCATGGACAGAAAGAGTTGTACTTTTTACTCATGAAGCTGGTGGTTATATGCTTAATGCTCAAAGAGGAGGGGATGTGCAGGGAGTATTACATCATAAATGTCTTTTTCAAATATCTACTCATAAAATTGTTTCACAATATTTCTCTGGCGCTTATCATTCAATTCATATTAACTGTCAGCGAGATTTATAGGCAGTCATGAGACACTTTAAGAATGTAGCAATTAGCACATAAGTCATCCTTATCAGAATGATGCAGGCTATAAGTCAGTCTTTTGAGCTAAAGGTCCACATTTTTTGCTTCTTTCTTCACCGTGACATTGTTTGTAATATATGTAGTCATAAATTTAAAGGGAATCAACATATAGGATATTTTTGAGCCAATAATTTTACTAGAAGCAAAATTTTGGATTATCAAGAACATTAAGTTATACAATAATTTGAATAATATAGATTTCTGATTTAAATAATCTTTAAATGCTTTATATGAATGGTGATAAATAAGTATAATTATTAAAATACTAAATTATTAAATTAATTAAATTATTAAATTATTAAATACTAAAATATTTTTATGTTGAACCTAATTTAATACTTTTTGCCAAAAATAACAGAACCCATATGATAATTGAGTCAATTATCATATGGTTTCACTGATTTGTGGAGCAAAACAAATAGCATGGAGGACAAGGGGAGTTAGAGAGGAGAAGGGAGTTGAGGGAAATTGGAAGGGGAGGTGAACTATGAGAGACTATGGACTCTGAAAAACAATCTGAGGGTTTTGAAGGGGCGGGGGGTGGGAGGTTGGGGGAACCAGGTAGTGGGTATTGGAGAGGGCACGGATTGCATGGAGCACTGGGTGTGGTGCAAAAACAATGAATACTGTTACGCTGAAAATAAATTAAAAAATTAAAAAAAAAAACAGAACCCAGGTGTGCCTGGATGGCTCAGTCAGTTAAGCACCAGATTCCTGGTTTTGGCTCAGGTCATGATCTTGTGGGTTGTGAGATAGATCCTGCACTGGGGCTCCACACTCAGTGGGGAGTCTGCTTGAAGTTTTTCTCCCTCTGTCCCTTACCCCTCTTAAAATAAATATCTAAAACAAAATTTAAAAAAAAACCCAGAAACCATATATTCTCAGTTACTTTGTTTCAAGTTTTCCAATTTTATTACCTCAGACCTCTGAATTTTTGTTTCACATAAACATAAATTTACCTGGGCACATTATTATTTTGAAGTAGCTGAAGGTCATTTATGTGAAAGACCTTGAACTCTGAAATAAATACAAGTGAAACTTAAATTATCATAATTACTTCAATAGAATATTTTAATTACATGTGAACACTTCTAACATATTTTAAATGTCATAAAAAATTTAATTTTGCATGGTTTTTGAATGTTTTTCTATTGTCACAATGAAAATATCTCAATTTTTAAAAACTGGTTCAGAAAGACTGTGAAGATTGGTATGTTTAAAACCCTGCTATGAATCAATATATTGCAAATGCCCAATAATTTTATCTAAAAAAACATATGCCCCGCAAAAGTGAAAGCAAAAAGAAGTAAATTGTATGACTGAACACTGTTGAATCTAATGAGAATTGGAACCAAAAGAAGCTAATGATATTGTTTGTGTCTTTCTCTGTATCTGTATCTATGATTTATAATCCACAAAAACTGGCAAACCTATTTTATTGACCAAAGTTTTGCGAACTATTTACCTTTTCATGTTTTAGCTACCATGCAAAAGCGTCTAAAGAAGGAGAAAAAAGCCAAGAGAAAACTGCAGGAAGCCTTGGAATTTGAATCAAAGCGCCGGGAACAAGTGGAACAAGCACTTAACCAAGCCACTACTGGTGACAGTGGCCTGAGGATGTTGAAAGGTAATGTCTCATTTGGACTTTCACACTTAAGGTATACAAAGAAAAAACCCAATTTAAAAAAGAAAGGGGGGCGCCTGGGTGGCTTGGGGCACCTGTGTGGCTCAGTGGGTTAAAGCCTCTGACTTTGGCTCAGGTCATGATCCCAGCATCCTGGGATCCAGCCCCACCTCCGGTTCTCTGCTCAGCAGGGAGCCTGCTTCACCCTCTCTCTGACTGCCTCTCTGCCTACTTGTGATCTCTGTCTGTCAAATAAATAAATAAAATCTTTAAAAAAGAGAAGGAAGGAAAGAAGGATGGAAGAAAGGAAGGAAGTGAGGGAGGGGAAGAAGAGAATGAAAGGGAAGGGAAGGGAGAAAGGAAGGGAGGATGATCTAGAAAAAAGGTGAGAGGGTGGAAGGAAGGGAGAGAAGAAGGAAAGGGAGAAATGAAGGAAGGGAAGGAGGAAGGAAGGAAGGAAGGAAAGACGAAGAGCGGGAGGGGCAGGCTTTGTTCAAGAATAATTAAAGAAAATCAATTTGAGGCCAAGTGTTTTAGTTATTAACTAAATGTGTCAAAATAATCCTTATTCTGAGAGATACAAATAGTCTAGGAATAACAGGAAACCCCACTGACTTTTACAGTAGAAGCAGTAATACTGATAACCTCCTTGCACCTAAAACGTATTTTATATCCATTCATATTAAAATATGCTGATGATTGTTGTACTCTCTTTTAATGAATTATAGGATGCTGGTTTCTTTAATGTAGATTGCATCAGTGTTGAGGGTTTAAGGAGGGCCTGGATGAAAAAAAATATGTTTCAAGTACATTCCTGGAGATTCTGTGAGAAGAGATGCTTCTGTCATGAAATCTCTTAATTCCAAATTTTTCTTATTACATTTTCGATTTTGAAACCCCACAACATCATTTCTTCTCTTAGAATATTCAGATTCTTCTTTCACAGCACATTGACAGCTTGTATTTTTAAACTGATATGTTAAATATACATATGTATATTAATATGTGTGTATAGCAAGTATAAGCCCAAGAATTTTACATGCACATGTACGCATACCCCATACATATGTATGACACACACATAAAACTAAAAGTGTGCTTCAGTGTCCTATACCAAGAATGAGTAAAGAATTTTTTACAAACATGAGTCTTATTCTTTCTTTCCAGAAGTTAAATTCCCTTTTTACTGTGACTGTCTTGGATCATTGTGCTCACAATCAATAGAAATACAGTGCTAGATTATTAGCTCATGCTAACCATGACTCGTTGAGACACAGAAAAAACACAATTATATATTAATATTTTACACAATGGGATATCTTAGTGAAAGCCAGAGTCCTTGCTTATCAAATGTTCTAAAAATAACACTTCTTGAGTAGCAATGGGGCTTATGTTCTGTGTACTCATCATTATTATTATTATTTGAGGCCCTGAGCTTGTCATTCTGAAATGGTTTGACATTATATTTTTTTACATATTTAAAATCCACCTGTAATTGAGCTCTATCTCGGTCTAGTTTTTCTATCATAAGAGAAAAACAGCTGTTTCTACAGCATGATGGGTACCTTATATTCAAATCATTTTCTTATATTAATCTTTGATGGCATTGGTGATGCACTAACATCTGTTATCCCATTACCCAAGGATGTCCAAGCAAATGTATAAATATAGAAATGCTCATATAAAGCTATGCTTCATGGATATAGATAGCTTTTAGATAATCACATCTCATATTTAAAATTGAAAAGAAAAACCCAACTTATTTCTTTTTTTTCAATTTTTTTTCAAAAACAATTCATGTATCCCTTTGCCCTTATAACCAGTACTGCATAAAGACCACAAACCATAATGTGTGTTTTGGTGTTCAGTGTGCTTAGCATAGAGATAATCTCATCATCGTCTCTCATTCATTTTACAATGAAAAATATAGCATAAGAATGGAGACCTTCCATTTATGCAATTGTATCCATCTTTTTCTTATTCTACAGTCAGGTCATGTTGCCTGATAGTCTGAGAGGATTATTTTCCTGAGAATTATCTCTAGAGAATGAAATAAAGAAGTATTTACTATATACTTGGAAATATATGCCAAATTTTAGAATTCAGCTATAGTTTATAATTCTCCCTCCTACCATTAAAAACAGACATATGGGGGCACCTGGGTGGCTCAGTGGGTTAAAGCCTCTGCCTTCAGCTCAGGTCATGATCCCAGGGTCCTGGGATTGAGCCTCACATCTGGCTCTCTGCTCCGTGGGGAGCCTGCTTCCTCCTCTCCCTCTCTGCCTGCCTCTCTGCCTACTTGTGATCTCTGTATGTCAAATAAATAAATAAAATCTTTAAAAAAAATTAAAAAAATAAAAATAAATAAAAACAGACATATGAAAATAATAACAAGAATGCTATCCAAGATCTTGTGTTATCCATAGGGCCAAATTACTAGTTTCACTTTAAATGGAATCAGAAAAAATAGAATTGTACCTTAATCTTGAATGTCACTTCTTTCAGATACTGGAATTCCAGACACTGAAGTAGAAAACAATGGGACTCCTCATAACAGTATTACTATGCAAGGTATAGTAAACAGCGTACTCCTCTCTATAACTGCCTGATATGGGGTGGGCATGAGTTCCTATGTTGATATTCTCTATATAAATAAAAAAATAAGTTTAATTATTCTCACTTTATGGCAGAGGGAGAAGTCTTCAGTATTTTTTGAGATTATATACATAGGGACTAATAATTTCACATATACAATGTGGGAAATTTCTTGTACATTTAACTTTGTAAAAAGAATGTATATTTATGTTAGGCATATTCTAAAAATTCATAAAGGTGAATATAATTTACCTTTCTGAAGTGTACAATAATATACTTTAAAAAATTTCACTACTGTTTGTAAAAACCACAGGTAGAATAATTATAACCTATCAATATGTTTGATGAGTTCTAGACAACATTTTTATCAACCTCTAAATTCCAATGCCGTTTAGATAACTTTAGAAGCCATCTAAATATGGAAATAAGAACAAGACTTGTAATTCATGATTTTCAAGATTCCCATAAGTTCTTAGATCCTTTAAAATATTTTAAAATAGTTGGTAGTAGGAGAATAGATGATACAAGTCAATTTAAAATTTCACTGGAGTGCAAAACAATCTGAAAGGAGAAATTGAATTTAACCACTGGAATTTTTCTTGTCTGATTTTAATGCAGCTTTCTAGCTCTTTGTATGCAGATTACCTTTATTTTTATGTTTAATATGGAAAAATGTCTCACTCTAATAAAAAAAGAAAAGGCATTTCTATGAGAAAATGATTTCTTAACTTCAGAAAGCAAGACAATCATGGATGTTACTTGCTAGAAGATTAACTAATAATGCCTTTTCATTGTGTAATGACTAGGTCTACATGAAGGTAACAGAACTGGATGTGACTAAAAGATCCATTTGGGTTCTTTTGTGTGTCCACACTTATGTGGTAGTTTCAGAAAATTTAGAATCCCTCATTCATGTAGACTTGCCCATCATTTTTACAAAACAAGGATTGTCAGAGCTCATGGATCTTCTGATAATGCCTGTTTCTGCTGCGGTTGAGTAGATCTAATTAATGCATTAATTTTGCTAAGTGTGCTTTGTTCATTCAGTGAAGCTTTTGATATTTCTTATCCCTCTTATGCTTGCTGGCTTTCTTCCCTCAGTTTAAAAGCTGCATCTATGTGCCCAAAGCCAATATGGACAAGACTCATTGTCTGTCCGATCAAGTCACCACAGTTAAATTTATGAGGAAAAATTCCACTAGCTGTGGGCTACCACTAGTTGATTTTGCTGTCACATATTGGGACAAGGTAGGGTTGAATAAGCTTGAAGCATTTGATGACTTCTTAATTTGTGACACACAAATATAGACCCAGTCTTTTATGGAACGTTGAGTTTGATTGTGCCCCTCCTTTGATGGGCTGTAAGGTCAGCTTTGGAACTGGAGAAGTTAAAGCTAACACACCATCAGTGGGTTGTATATTTATTATCCTGTAATCCTATACTTTCAATCCATTGCTGTTTGTTTAATGTATATGATGCCTTTAATTTGCAGTAGTAACATCTTTCCCAACTCTGAAATATATACAAACATTTTTACTGTCCTAAAGTTATTTCTTTTCCATGCAACTAAAAACAGGTATCTAATTCATGGGAATTAGTTAGATGATATAAATCAAAAGCCTTTGATTTGATTTAAATTTTCTTATTTTAACAAAGTCTGCAAAGAATGGCTTTTGTATATTAACTTGTGGTTGGGGTAGGGCACATTTAATATTTATTTTCATTGAGCATACTTTTAGTAATTTCTGCTATTTTTTGCTGGCTAAATATGAGGGAATTAGTACACCTTTAAAAGGATTAAGATAGAATATATTTTAAAGCAAGGGACTTAACTTTCATTATTTTTTTAAATTACAGATCAAATTGACTAATATTTGTCATTAGTAGTGTGAATATATAGTAAAGTGTGGTGTGTTAACAATTACTTGTTGAATGTCAGCCTTTTAGGTTATGTTAAAAAATCTTGATAAATGTAATGAAAATGGAAAAGTACACATTCTCATCTCTCTTAGCATAGCATTTAAGCAATATAAATGATAAATGTCCCATCATCAGTTTATGGAAAATTAGACGGAATGCTCTGTCTTAATATGACAGTAGAATCACAATTTAATACCTAAAGTAAGTTAATTTTTTAGCAAAAAATAAAAGTTTCATTAGCCAGTGGGATAAGTGCCTGAAAATATTATCAGAACTATTTTGAGTGTAGTTCACAAAATGAACCAATTCAAATAATTACCTGAAAAATCCCAGTAATATTACCTATCATTTAAGATGTTCAGTATTGAAAAATTACTTTCATATGCATTTATGAACTTCAGAAAATGTGTAATGCCTGGAAAACATAAAATGCAACTTTGGCCATTATTTTTTTTTCATTCTTCCTAATAGATTTGTTCTTGTGTGTTACAGTTTTTATCTTTTGTGACTTATTTTGATACTGATTTCATCTTTCCATTTTCCTCAATTACCCATTTTTTACCTTAGTAGAGTATTTGTTAGCATTGTTTATGAGGGTCAATTCATTTATGCCAATTCAGTGCCATTTCCAAAACTCATCTTTATCACAACAAACAATTCCAGCATGTGAAGTCTTTTCTCTTCCTATTGTCAATAGCTCTGCTGGATAGAAATCTATCAATCACCCAGTGCTCTCGCTTTTGAAGTTAAATTAGTTCCAATGGGATATCTCCTTAAGAGAGTTTAAAGAGGACTTGGAAGAATGTTGTTTGGTCATCTTTAAAACTAATAAAGTTATATACAGTTTTATGCTAATGATTACATGGATTTTAGTACAAAGATTCTTTGTACTAAGATTCTTACATGTATTCTAAATCTCTTTAGCTTAGTTATTTCATGTCTTTCATGCTTTGAATGTTGTTTGACAGACAAGGTATGCATGCACCACCTTTTGTAACCTTAATTTTAACGGTCTATTATAGCAACTCCTTCTGAATATTTTAAGGTGATCAAACAATGAATACATACTCACTCTGATGGCTCTGTCCACTGTTGGTGGAGGTGAAGGATTCGGTGGAGCATATACACGAATATTGCCTCACCTAGATTCACATAATTCAGTTGAGGGCCTGCAAGATAGCACATTAACCATTTTATCAACCAATCTCTGTTCCACATTAAATAAACATACTGGGTGTCATTAAGTGCACCTTCAGATCAATGATTTTTTTCAAATGACATTCAAGTACCATTTGTGTAGTGCATTTCTGCTGATAAAAGCAAATTAAATTAGCACAGCTACAAGTGCACTGATAAAAACTAAAACTGAACAGCAGTACCATTATCTAACAAAGTAGTATTTTCTCTTTACTGTGTTCTGCCATTTAGTTATTATCCTATTGGAAATCTAATTATAATCCTTTTACTCCCTACTCAAACTTCACAGTTTTTGCAAGCTTAGCACTGACAAGTGATTTCATTACATTTGATTGCCTGCACCCAGATTGACTTAACTTCACTTGAAGACCTAAAAGCCCTCTCAGTTTCTCAGATTCCCTATTTGCACATTATAGCAACAGCTCCTTTAATTAATTAGCATAAACAGCAGTAACATGAACTGCTGAACAGAAAATAACATAATTTTATGATCACAGGGAGACTTCTCCTTTTGCATGTTTATACCTTAGTTAACTCTTATATAACTATATTTCATTGTTAGGGGCTACTGGTACAGTTGACAGTGCATGTTCTTAAAATTTAGAGAATTGACATCATCATCTTAATAATAACAGATAAAACAAGCCCAGGACATGAAGCTCTTAAGTTTTAGAAAACACACAACAGCCTTCTGACTTTCTAGTAATAAAATAAAATAATAAGAAAAGTTCAAGGGAGATAGCATCATAAATTGTAAGGGCACAGTGACACATTGCTCCCTTTCCTGCCATTGTATTTGTTTGGGGAAAACAAAACAAAACAAAATTTAAAAAACAAACAAATTAGGAACTGTTCTTGTAAGAGGAATGTCAATCTGTGTGAATGATTTTTACATTTGCTTTTTTGCCTATGTGTTTGACCATGACACAGAATGATTTAACACTAGAATATATTTTTCCATAAATATGGTGGAATCTTATTTTCCTTTCTTTTGCTACTAACACACTGGAAATAGATATTAAATCTAACCTACATGTTAAAAGTAAGCCAAAATTTGATGCAAAAGATAAACCTACTAAAAATTTTCCCCTGCTGAGGGGGAAAAGAAAATTCAGTTCAGAAAAATGTAAAATATTATTCATAGAATATGGACTAACCTTTCTAAATATGAAAAGCATGATCTCATCCATGCAGCACTTTGTAAAGATGCCACTGAAGAATTAAAAGCAAGGTGACTAAAGTGTCATTTGATTCTAAAAGCAACAGACACAATTTTAACACTGCTATGCTAAAAACACACTTATTACATCTTAAAATGTAATTTAATATGTGCTTAACATATAGAAATTTTAACATACATTTAGAGAATGAAGTATATATGAATATGTGTATTCTCATCTACTCTCTGAAAATGAATTTGAGCAACATCTAGCCTTCCTCAACCTTTGAAACTTCCTTATATTCTATCTTTGTTGCTCACTTGGTTACCTAGAATAACATTCCTCTAATGAGCTTCAGATGGCATGCTAGTATTTATTGGAAACAATTACCCTTGAGCTAAAATTGTCATTGCAGAATCTGCTAGAATAGCAATGAAAGGGATGGTAGGAGCAAGTAAGGAGACTGGAAAAATTAAATCATATATGATTACTTCCCAAGTATGTGATTTGAAAAGAAAAACTAAAAGGAGAGCAAGTAGAATTTCTCTATAGGGTTTTCTAAGTCCCACCACATTGTGCTCTACATCTTTCTCTTGGGGCTCCACAGACTACTTCCTGCCCTATATTCATGAATCATCAATTGCTCTCCCCTTTTATGTCTTATACTATGTTGTAAGGTATACATAGACAGATTAATATTCCCATTGAAAAGTAGAAGTGTTCTTTTCTAAAGTGTATAGTGTGACAGATATTAGAGAGATTGTGGGAAGTAGGTCTTCTTCCCTCTTAAATGCTTCTTTTGAGAATAGGAGCCTTTTACTACTCAGAGAAACATTGCTGCAACTGTCATCATAGAGTGAAAAAAGACTGTAGCACACACCCCACAGAGAAGATTTTAACATCTTTCTTTAAGGCAACAGTATTTTTTTTTTCCTGTAAGATTCATTAGATGGCCCGAATCTTTTTATTTTCTCCCCCAGGAAGTATTTCTCTCTCATTTTCTTCATCCTTCACAGGATTTTTATCTTGATTGATAGTACCTCACAGACTATATCATACCTTTTTCTGTGAAATAACTGCCAGGTTATAGTGCACATTATGCTTTTAGTTCTTTCTAAGGAGGATGTAAAGGGGTTACATTACTTGGTAATTTGGGGCTTGGTTGTCAAGAGGTGGCTTGAACCACCTACCACTACATTGTTAACAGAATATTTGCAATGACTGAAAGGCTGCCACATTAATGAAGATAACATAAAGTCCCATCTACAGATCTAAGACATACAACTCCAGTTATATATCTCACTTACACAATAGATGAAATTGTAGCTTAGTGATAGCAAGATAGTGAGATTTGCAAGCCAAAATAGGTTTCTCTGCTACTCAGCATTTTTTAAGTCTATAGATTAACTCATCAATCAAAATATCTTTCTCTTATCCAGGAAGGGTTGTTTAACTCAACTTTATCATTGTTTAGCCAGTTACATTATGTCCATCATCTGTATGTGTACAACACATTTTTAAGCTTAAAATTCACTCTTTCCCTCCTCAAACCCAGATAAGCTTGAGGAAAGTGCAAAAGGAAAGCCTTTCTCTGATTAAAAGTTCCTCAGTTTCACATTTGTGTTTTAGTGTACAACACACAGCATTTTCATAGAAAACTGTAATAATATGTTATTGTTGTCATACCACTTCTTTTAAATAAGTAGACTAAAAGAAAAAAGGTAGAATGATGTTGCAGCCACATAAATATGTTGTAGTTCTATGCCAACATGCTTATTGGATAATCCTAAAACTGGAAGAGTGAAAAAAAGAAAGGCAAGGTCTAGTATTTGTATAGCCTGGTGAACTTTGTGCCATTCTTTTCTTTTGAGGAGATAGGGTGAGGGAGGACTTAATTTAAAAAAGTAACTTATCGGGTGACTTAACTGAAATTTCCAGGGATAGATTCAGGCATGGCTGCATCCAGGAACTTAAATAATAAATCTGTTTAACATGTCTCTCCTTCCAGTTCCCTCTAGTCTCCCTTCCCTTTGAAGGCTTCGGGTTTTTTGTTTTGTTTTGATTGTTTTTGTTTTACATTTGGCTAAGTTTTCCTATTCCATTGTGCAAAATGTGGTAAGCCCAGGTTTATTGTTAGTTCTCTCATTAGTAACAATTCCGTCAGAAAGAGGATTTTGTTTTTGTGCCATTCTTAACACACATCCTCTACCAGGATTGCTCCTGTATGATAATTAAGAATGATATTATTAACCTCCACTTTATAAGTAGGGAAATAGCCTAAGAGAAGTTAATTGGCTTGCTGTCGATAGTGGGTTCTAAAAAATAGGAATCTTAACTCCCTCACACATTATCCTCATTGTCAATTTGTGTTGATATTTTCACTTTCAAACTATACTGTTAAAATCACTAGTCATCTAGCTAGGATATTTAACTAGACTATAATATTATCCTATGAAAAATAGGATCCAGCAGGACCTAGGTGGAAGAAACCTTTTCCACCTTGTAGTTAATTAACCAAAAGAGCCTAAAACCAACTCTAATTAAATAATTACTTCTGCCTTGAAACTTTGCAGAGATTGGGGTAGTACTTATAAAAACTACACAAATAACATACATGTCTCTTTTTTATTTAAAACTGTGTAGAGAAATGAAATAAAAATAGAAAGAAACTTTTCTATTTGTGGCAAAACTCACATCATCTATCAGAACTAGACCTTAACAGATCCTCAGTATTGTAACTTAGGTCAAGATTCTTTACCATGGGCCTTTAGCATAAAGTCTTACTTGTTTGCTATAGGGAACTTCTTCCTCATTTATAATACCATATAACAATCAATTTTGGAAATTAAAGTGAATTTAAAGAAAACATTCTTCAGATTTTATCCAGACCTCCTTGAAGTCCCCTAATATGTTGACCCCCATAGTTTATAATTTACTTGTTTAATGTTTAGAAATTAACATTAGTAATAATCTGTTTACTCAAGCTGCAATCTACTTTACCTCAATAATGCAAATGGTTATTTAGACATTTTCAATGATTTCTCTTTTAACTTTAAAGAAAGCAGTATTTTTATAAACATTTCTTCACTATTTCCCTACTGTCCCATAAATGTTTAAGTGATTGTACTTTCTTCAAAAAAATACAGATGAATATCACATTGATCTCAGCATTGGTGAGTAGCCATTTAAAATGGGTGAGGCATAACCTGCAACTCAAATTTTACAATCTCCTGGTAACTGTATTTTAATCCTCTATGGGAAATGTTGGATGTGGTAATTTTTAATGTTGTTCAAGTAAACATTTAATGTTTTCCCATTACTTTCATTTTCATTTTCTTCCATATTTTGATCACACATCAGGATTATAGTGTTTTTCTATTAGTTTAATATACAAAAGGAATAGTTAAAAGTTATAAAAAGTAACTTTAAATATACTAAATGTACTTTTAAATATTACATTAAAATGTTTACAGTATGCTTCTTAAATAAAGTGCAAATAAATTTGACCTTCACAAAATATTTTTTATATTATACACTTATGGAAAGTGGGTGATACAACTTTAGACTTTTAAAGAAATGGCATAAACAACTTACCACTTTTCAACATGGCATTATCTATAAGAAGTATTGTAAGAATATGACATTCCATATGTGATACAAGTGCTTAGAGTGGCTTAGTATGGCTCCTAACATAGTCAGTGTTCCGCAAATACTAGTTTTTATTTATACTTCTTTTCCTTTCTTTTCTCTGCAGGAAAGTAGAATTCAAGTACATCTAGAGCTCTTAGTGTGGCTCAAAAATTGCAGGTCTGTGTACTGTTCACATGTACTTTTATTGACATTTTATATCTGGTCTGTGGGAGACACAATGTAGGAGGAGCATTGGTCTAGTAGTCAGAATTTTTCAGTCACTAATTGGCTAATTCATTTACTAAGCTTGAGAAGTAATTCAACCTATCCCTTCCTGAGTTTTAGTAAAATAGTAATTATAATATTTGCCTAATCATCCCCTTCAATACATTAGATCCATACTTTCTGATAAGTATGACAGATATAAGATTTCATTATGACTATGCCCAATACAATACATACGAAGTTAGCATTTATGTTCACATGTGTAGATTTTAGTAAGAATGAAATATTTGGCATATAATTGATGTATAAAACTTCCTTTAAAACATATATTTTCAGTAGACAGTCATGGCAAATATATTTTTTATAATTTACCATCATATGGGAATAGAAGGGTATCCTTGCCACTTTTTTAGGGTGGGTCTTTTGAAGACCAGAGAATAAATAAAGGGGGAAAGGCTATATTAAAGAGTTAGTTCTCCATGCTATTTGTTATGCTCCACAAATAAGTGAAACCATATGATAATTGACTCTCTCTGCTTGACTTATTTAACAAATAGAGTGGAGAACAAGGGGAAATGCAGAGGAGAAGGGAGTTGAAGGAAATTGGAAGGGGAGGTGAACCATGAGAGACTATGGACTCTGAAAA
>NW_019154186.1:1456111-1470701 GCF_002288905.1 Enhydra lutris kenyoni
TTTGAAGGGGTAGGGGGTGGGAGGTTGGGGGAACCAGGTGGTGGGTATTGGAGAGGGCACGAGTTGCATGGAGCACTGGGTATGGTGCAAAAACAATGAATACTGTTATGCTGAAAATAAATTTAAAAAATTTAAAAAAAAGTGAGCAAGAGAGGTTGATGTTCCATTGTGATACCATTTGCAAAGAAAAGACAACCTGTACTGATTTTTGTTTTGATTAAAATATAAATCAGAAATTTGTGGGGCTAAAAAAGTCAAGTAGTTATTATTTTCAAGAAACTTCTATTTTTTTTTAAAGTGCCACATTTTAAAATCAACATCAGACCCTATTAAAAAAAGACTCTAAAACAATGTTTTCCCTAGAGGAAGAGTAATCAAATGCTTTGCTACTTTATTATCTGCCCCTTTCTTGCATTATTCGACTTTTCCTATTTTCAAATTAGTAGCTCCGTATTTATACTACTGTTCTAATACCTAACTGGACCCCAGACTGTTATCACTTAATTGATTTGAGGATACTATATTCTGAACATGTTTCCATAATGAAGTAGAGCTCATACAATTGACTGAATAGTTAATTTGGATTGAACCTATGACTGAATTAGAGCATTAACCAGCCCATTGTTTTACCTCTCTCTTATTCAAGTTAGGAAAACATGGTCTTTCAGATATGATCTCATTTAATGCCAAATAATATAGTGCCCATTTGAAGATTAGAAACACATCACTAGTTAAAGGACTTAAAGAAAACATCAAATTTACTACTTAGCAGGAGAAATCGTTTATAAAATATTGCCATTAGTTCATGAATGAGATAGCTACCCTAAAAGAAAGGTTTGATGGCCCAAAGTATGACTATGACGAAGCCGATCAGTTCTTAAGGAAATCTCATTGCCTTTTTTAAAGGTTTTATTTAAATTCCAGGTATTAACATTGGTGTAATATTAGTTTCAGGTGTACAATTTAATGATTCAACAGTTACATACAGTGCCTGGTGCTTATCGAAACAAGTGCATTCTTTTTTTTCTTCAAATTTTTATTTAAATTCTAGTTAATTAACATACAGTGCAATGTTGGTTTCAGGAGTAGAATTCAGTGAATCATCACTTACATACAACACCCAGTGCTCATCATATCAAGTGCACTCCCTAATCCCATTGTTTATATAAGTGAGTAAGTGGTGAGGAAACACTTGAAAGAAAACACGAGCTCCGAGGAGGAAAAATAACTTTTTCTAAACATAAATTAAACCTTCAAAAACATAATAGAATTATTTCTTTGCAATTAAAAACAAAACAAAACAAAACAAAACACAGGCTTCCAGTTACGGAATGAAAGAGTCGCAGGAATAAAAGGCACAGCATGGAGAATACAGTCAATGATATTGTAATAGCTTGTATGGTGATAGAGAGTAGCTACACTTGTGGTAAGCATAAAATAACATATAGAGATGTTGAGTCACTATGTTGTACACCTGAAGCTAATGTAACACTGTGTGTCAACTACTCAAAATAAATAAATAAATAAATAAACAAACAAATACACAGTGAGAAGTTACTTTTAAATATCCATTCTGTCAGAGAAAGGAATCTCATCCTGAGGGGGAAATTGCAATCATTAACAAAGATTTTGACTCAGGGAAAATAGTGTGGATCTTCACTCATATTTTAGATGATGAAGGGGGGAAAACCTTTCTTAACACCTTGCTTTTAAGCTAGTCATGCATTTTGCTGCAGGTTGTAAAACCGTAGAACATGCACAAGGGGCTCATAAGCATATTTTAGAGTTAGGAAATATCATTTACACTATTTTTATATGGTCAATATCACCCTGAGAGAATAAGATTTAACTTTAAACTACTATAAACCTACAGTTCTGCTCACCTTTGTATAATTTCATTTTTAATAGAATGAAACTCACATCAATGAATATATTTTTCAGGGATAAGCTGAATAAAATAATACATTTATTGCACAGAGATTCATTCAAATCTTGAACATATGTAGCAAAGCAAAATACTATAAACCCATTTTGTGGTTTCCAGTGAAGTTCATTGAGTAGATTTTGGGTTTTCTTTGTCATAATGAAATTTTGACCAGGTCTTATTATTTTTTCTGTGCAGCCTGAACACTGATGCCGGAACTCCAACTGATCATAGGCACGAATAGAGTGCTGTAGCAGTTTACTTGCTTATTTAATGCTGTAATTATTTAGAATTAATACTCAAATTCTTAAAATATGGAAACTTCAATTACTATTTGTTCATTACTGATAAATAGGACCTTGCACGTACAGGGAAAATGTGCTAGAGAATAGGCTTCACCAGTTTTTAGGGGATAATCATAATGATTGAACATGATACTTCACACTTCTATAACCGCTTTCTTCCCTGGAGTTCATAGTGTTTCATAAATGTTATCACATTAATCACACAACATCCTAATGGGGTAAGTAGGTACAAGAATTTTTGAGAGAGAAAATGTTATTTCTAAATGGTGTGACAGAAACTTAAATGTAGGCATACCTACTTTAAGTTGTGATTACTGTGAAATAGCTCTATATTTGGCTGACCTGGGATTTAACAGGGAATATGTGAGGAAGTAACGCATTTGTGCAAATGACCAGTATTTGTTACCACTCATTTAGAGCTCACTTTTCTTAAAAAACAAAAACAAGAATAAAAACAAACAAACAAAAACATGCCTGTAGTGTTCTCTGAGGGAATAATGACAGATCCAGTTTGCAGATTTTACCATACCTAGTTCTCCCTTTGATCTGTTGATGGTAAAGCAAATCATTTAATCCCTTTCTACTAGCATATTCCTTATTTATAGAGAAGTGAAGGATAAAAACACATACCCAAGCTACTATAAATAAACCCCTTTTATTGCTTTTTGCTCTCCTCCCATATCCAATTCTTCTTCCTCTTTATTAAACTATCAACAACTAAATAGACTGAAAAATCTATAGACATAAGAAAGAAAGTCAGATATGATGGATCAGTCACATCATGATTATTTTCCATTGTTCACCCTCTGATCTAAACATGACCAGATGCCTAAAATGTTCCAGTAATTAGAACCAAATGGGTCATTTGGCTTGAATTATCCAGGAAATGGCCTCAAATATCTTCAACTGTTTACTTAATGGAGGCCTCGCCAAAGGCTGGTGGCAAATACCTGTCATCATTATTTTCATGCCTCTTGAGAATCTAATAGAGCAGTATTCCAATGTGTTAAGTGGCACTCTAGTGATAAAAATTTTTAATGGCTAATCCTAATATGCCCTTCCTACACCAAGCAAAAGCTAATGTTATTTTTATATCTGCCCTAGAATTAATTGCAAAACCATCACTCACCTTATGCAAAAGGCCAACAGAATTTTTAATCCATTCTCCAATAATCAGTTCCCTGTGACAGTGCATTAAATTTCTGTTGGAATGGTTACATACTCTATACATTTTAAAATGTTACATTAATTCATATCATTGTGACATTCCAGTCATTCCATGCTCTGAAGGAATTTCTTCTAAGGTACAGGAATTGGCTTCCTGTGCTCTTGATAGACTGTAGAAGGTCTGCTAGTGTAGAGTAGGTGTGCTGTTTTAACCTAATTCAGTGAATAATGCCAACTTAGAAATAAATCATGGATAAAGAAGAAATAAATCATGGGTTGAGGCAAATGCAATTTTAAAAAATTATACTAATATCAAATATCTGAACTGAGTAACAGAGAGGTGTGACTAAAAATATAGCATCCAGAAATGTCTCATCATTTGATAGTCAAACAGCATGTATTAAACTATAGCAGAGATTGTTCCAATTAACATTAGCATATTCAAATTAACTAAGTCACTTAAAAGAAAACTAGCGTCATTTTACAAGCAGATATGTTTGATTGATTTTGATTAAACTGTAAGAATTCCGCATATGTTTTCTTCTGGTCTTTTCCCACATATCTGCCTTTTTTGTGACACCCGATTTAAGCTTTTTCCTTTCATAAGCTTCAGATGTATACCACAGAAGGCAATTCTCACATTTTCTTGAGTTCGGAACAACCAGGTGTGGTTCTTTAAAGATAACTGATCAGCAGACGCTCATCTTTTGTATGAAGGGGACCACACCATACTCCTGTGCCATGGTGTATTCCTGTATCAGGCAGTGCTGTGTTAAGAGAAGACTATATGGGCCTCCGTTTTATTTTTTAAATGGACAACATCTGTGTATATCGAGTCACCCTTTTATTTATCTGGCAAATCTTAAAGCCGTAAACTATGTCAGCTCTTCCCAAATGTCAATGTTTATTGCTCCTTATAAATTCCCAAACTCCCTAAAATTCTTCTAGAGAGGTTTTGTTGGTTGCTTTTCCTGATATTTAATCTTATTTATATCTAGAATGCATATTAGATCATCTCTTTTGGAATGCAAGTACAACCACTCTTAAAAACATGAAACATTTAATTACTAATTAGCTGTTTTCTGTTCCTAATGAAGTGAGCATGCTAGGTTTGGATTGAAATTCAGCTACTGCTCTCCTCCATTTATGGTTCCAGATGTTTTTGTTTTATCTAGGAGTTTACTTTGACAGCTACTACTAAATGATAAATCACTCATATTACAGCTGAAATGCATTTTGAAATTGAAATGTGGCAAATATTGAGATTGCTCCAAGAATCAGTGTCAATTAGCAGGTCAATATTGGCTCCTTCCTTATGGTCACTCAGTACTGGTATATGTAAAACAGTAACAGAATCCATGTCAACATTATAGAGCATGCTGCACAAGAGTCTATTTTGCTACTATCCTCTAAATTAGGAGAAAAAATGTTTACTACTATAAAATCCTAATTTACTATATTCTGGGTAGAAAAAATTGATTCATATTAATACTGTTTTCTTCTTGTTAGCCTAGTTTTTCTTTGGATTTTTGAGCTGCTATGGAAACACCTTCTGATAGGTCTTGTAACCCGGCACATTTAATTAAGGGTGTGGGCAGATATGTTTGTCTTTTTATTTTAAAGGCAGTAATTAAACATAATAAAGAAGGGAGATTTTTCAGAAACAACTTTTCTAAAGGGCAAATGGTGATTGTATTTTTCATTTCTTTTTGTGCTTGTGGACCTTTTTTAGAAGATATTATTTTGTTTTGCTATTGCTTTCAAGTTTGTAATGTTCATAATTTATATTGCATGGTTTAATCATTAACTACATTGTATAAAATTCAATCTTGTTTTCCATTTGATGCTGAAGAGTTTTCCATTGACATTTTGGATGTGTATACAGAAGATGAGATAGACTGGAAAAGTGAGCAACTATCTAGTGAATTTTATCAGAATGACTATTCTTAGATGTCACAAAGGAATCAGAGCAATTTGCTGGGATGACAGACTTCTAAACAGTCCCCCCAAATTCAAACTTTATTTTCTTCTGGTCCTATGTAAACTTCAAGTGAATCCACAGGCTCTTTGACAAAATAACTGGTTGCCCTCTAATGAAATTTGACTCTCTAGGTCATCTGAAAACACAGATTTTTGTTCTTCTATTACTTTACCATATCTTTATTTTTCATTCTAAAGTATTGTGAAGAACATTCTAATGACTAAGCATAATACCTCTACTGAGAAAGAATAAATATATTAAAGATTTTATACACAAGGCTTAAAAAAGGTATATTTTCCTCTTGACAATGCTAAATTTTGACCAGACTGAATTAATATTTTAAACTAGGCATATCAGTCCAGCAATGATAATGTACTCTCCTTTATGTGTGAAGTTGATACATTTGACTCACAAACACAGACTTAGTTTCTTAAGCATAGGTGTTGGATTTGTATATCCACACTTTCTTTCCTGGTTCTTCTTTTGTGACCAAAGGCAAATTTTTATGAGGTAGCTGGATAGAGACTCAGGTCATAAACCATGGCTATGGAAAAGAGCAAGGTTAGACAAAAAGAGGTAGGATTTCTTTTTGAAAATTTTTCCAAATATAATTCTTATCTACACAATCAAATGTGGATGGTATGGATTTCATTGCCAACATTTAAAGAGATTGCCAGCATATAAGTTTGACCAAACACATTGATACCAAATAAATTGATACTCAGAACTAGTATGCCTTCACACAGTATACACAAGTCTCAGGGTTAATCTGGGGGGGGTTCTAAATGCACAAAGCTATCATTACCTTAGATGATAACCAGACATTCTTTTCTTCTTGTTGTGGTAAGTCATAGGGATCTTGAACATATCATTATGTACAAAAAGCAAAAGTAATATGGATAACTGTAGACATCACATTTTATGAAATGAGTCTTATCAGTCTTCAAGGTCTTCAGTGCTGTGAGAAGAACATATGCTGTAGCAAAAAGCTGGAAAGATCTTTGAAAACTGATACAATAACTATAGAAATGTTAAGAAATTTAAAATTTTACCAATACCAAATCAAGCCCGTTACATCAGATCATTTAGGTTCTTGAAAACAGAAGTTCAATTTTTAAAAATTTTTTTAAAGATTTTATTTATTTATTTGACAGAGAGAGATCACAAGTAGGCAGAGAGGCAGACAGAGCGGGCGGGGGGGGAAGCAGGCTTCCTGCTGAGCAGAGAGCCCTATGTGAGGCTCGATCCCGGGACTCTGGGATCATGACCCGAGCTGAAGGCAGAGGCTTTAACCCACTGAGCCACCCAGGTGCCCCAGAAGTTCAATATTTTTAAGCACATATCAGAATTATTCCTCAAAGAACTAACTTGTTTTCTTTTTTTTGAAGGAGGTAACTATTACTGTTTAGCAATGGCACAACAGTCTTATTCGGCCTGAAAGGTCCTCGCTGGCTTTACATAAATGAAGATGCTTGTGATTCCAGTTTATCTCTGAAACTATTCAACATGGAATTATTTCAATTGTGTTTATCAGCAAAGCTTTGTTTAATGAAGCATCTATGCAGTCCATATTACATTAAAATAAGAACATGTGTACAGTTTAAATGCAATGATGTAAACTTTGTCCTTGCATTTGATTGATCAGTTTAAGAATATGAGCTAAATCCTAATGGGTAAAGTAACCTGACCATATATGATGCTCTTCTATGCTCACCTCAGCTTGGCTTTTTGTCTTTTAAGGAAAAAAAATGCAGTAGTGTGTTAGAGCCTGAAAACATGTATTGTTTCTCTGTTCTGCCATATATTAAGTTAAAGTACACACTCTTTGTTAAATATGTACTTGCTAAACTTCAGCATAAATAAAAGCATTTTGACTTTGTCATTTGTCACTGAGTTTTTATTTTCAAATTGCCAACTGTGGTCATTGAAGTAAAGTCATAGTGCAAATCAAAATTCAGGAACTAGGTCAGTATTTGCAAAGCTTCCTCTGGTTTAGTTAGTTCCAAACAAATATGAACATATATCTTATTTCAGTTCACTTGTTTAGACAGTCCAATATTCTTGCCCTTAGTTGTTCTATTAAATCACACCAGATTGCCTTTTCCTGGCTGTGTGTGCTTAGCGAACTTGCTTTTAAGTGGAAAGGTTGCACTGGGAAACAGATTGTGTTGAATCAAAAAAGGAAAATCGTTTCTGAACATCTGTTATTTCTAAATAGTTTCTTCTTGAGAAACACCTTTAGTAGAGATCAAGAAAATTGAAAGGACATCTTTTCTGGCCCAAAGATTTCTGTACATCCAGATATTCATTGTAATCTAATGAAAACTCAAGGCCAGATTTTTTTAAAAGCCCAGTGAGAAACTAAAACCAAAACTATGGCTCTGCCCTAGTTTATCTAAAATATCTTCACTTTCTCTTTGGTCTATTCCAACTAAAATCCTTGAGTCCATCTAAAATCTGGTTCACCAAAGAACTTCTAACTTATTCCTACACATTGTCACTTCTACTCCTCACCCTGTCTTATAAAATGTGTGTTGAATTCCCCAGCTGGCTCACCATAGACTGTAGGTCTTCTAAATTGGAACCATGTTGCTCACTTCCAGACATTTCCTCTCACCATCACCTCCTCACCATCCTTATTTATGGAAGTTTTAAGAGTTCTGAGAAGACTTTCAGCTCTTTCTCTACCCTAGAGGAGAACAATCCCTATGGGTTTTTTGTTGACTAAGCAGGCCTGCTCGCGTAGTATGACCTCCTACCATAACACAATAAGAAGTGTACCAAATAACCAATTACATGATATGCAGTGTTGAATTATTCAAAGCATAGTGTAATGACCAGAGGGTGCCTATGCCTTTTGATGCCCAACTCTCAGGGCTCCAGATGCCAAATATTGTCTATGGTTTAACTTCGTCTGGTAGTGGTTATGCACAGTGGCTTAGCACTGTTAGGACAATTTGATTCTGAGTCTGGTGGATAGCTGTGACTTCTTAGGAAATAGAAGAAACTATAGGAATCTTTTGATTATTTGAAACTCACCTCATTGGCCCATCTGGGTAGAATGGGAGAGGAAAATACTGGGATTGATGCCTACTCTGCACCTTCAGAGGTGAAGAGTAGAATTGCTTGCTGGGGATAGGACTGCTTGCCAGGGATAGGATTGCTTGCCATTTGACCACCCTTCCACAACTTCCTCCTCACCACTACTTCCCTCCTCCAACAAAATAAGAACCTTAGCCTTGATAAAAGATTTGGCACAAGACAGGAATTCCTTCATTTCAGGGCAATGGTTTCATTGTATATCAATTGTTTCTTATGTATAACCTATCTTCTAGGGTTGGGAGGATCAGTGTTACATCATTCCCCTCTCTTTGGAGATTGTATAATTTACATTCATCCTTAGACTGGTGAGAGGAGCTGGAATAGCTGCATACAAACTTCAGGGACTCTGACCTCAGGTTCACTGCTTATGTAGTAGTGGTGGGGGAACACAACTGTTCCTACCTCCAGACTTAATTGTAGGACCTTCATCTCTAATTATAGTTCTAGTCTAAGGGTCTCCCCATATCTTTCAAACTACCTAACATTTTTGGAGATCAAATTGTCACTCTTTCCAAATGATACATGTAAAAATGAGTGCTAAGAGATTTGGTCATGAAGACCTCCTTCTACCAACAAACACCAACATTGTGCCTTCTTACTCAGGGAAATTGTCTTTGTGGATGATGATCCAAAAATAACTTATAATAGAATCTTAGATTAATGGGTGGGTGGGGGGATCTTTGAAGACCATCAATAACCTGATATCTCAAAGTTAGGCACATAGTTAGGATTTGAACAATTATAATGCCAAGAAGCCACTTCTTTTGTTGGACAGCTTTTATTATTAGGAAAGTAAAACTGATAGTAAACCAAATTTTGTTCACTTGAATTTGAACTCTATCAAAAAAACTTGCCCCAGTCATACACACAGATAAGTGATTCCTCATTAAAAATGGTAGCAATCCATCAGGTGTTACAGGTAATGTAAAATGAATCAACATGGTTTCACTCCACTTTGCACTCATGTTCATTCATATATGCACACACTGTATATACACACAAAACACATCTGCTTTTCTTTCTCAATAAGTTATTGAAATCCAATTGGAACATTTTTAAAATTTCACATGATTCAATTATCTCTTGAATAATATGAATAGCTAAATTATGAGATATAAAAGAAAGTTGGGTAAAAGGTAATTAGCTATCATTGGAAAGGGTGGAAGTAATTTCATATATAAAATGCCTAGATGTTGATGATAATTCTGAAGCTCAGCTCTTTAACGTTTTAAACAAAGTCCCCTCTCTTGACCTCATACTATCTGTGTGAGAGTTCCCTTTTTTTTTTGTCTTATCTCAGTGACATTGCAATCTTTCTCTAAAATTTATAGTTTTAAACTAAATGATAATAGAGCTGAGAATACAGACCTGAGATGATATTTTAAGTTCTGCTACATTAGAAATATGGGAGACAGAAATTTCAGGAAAGCAAATGTATTGATTTACTAATAGTAAGGTTGTCTAGGATTTCCAGGAATATTTATTAAAATATTTAGAATTGATTTATGCCCCACCAGCAATTTCCCTTACCTATTTTTAAAATTTTTATTTTTTTAAAGATTTGATTTATTTATTTGAGAGACAGTGTGCACAGGAGAACCATGAGGGGCAGGGAAGGGACAAAGGAGGGGTAAGAGAGTAGGAGAGGGAGGGGAGGAAGAGGGAGAGGGACAAGGAGTTCCCCCAAGGGGACCCCAAGATCATCACTTAAGCCTAAGTCAGATGCTAAACAAAATGAGCCATCCAGGAGCCTCTTCCCTTACCTATTTGAATGAGAGCTGTGGTGAACAGGATGCACTACAATAATGCAAATGTGGTTAAACACAACTAAAGAACTTTTCAGACCACGTCATGGTAATTCATTATGTTATGATGGGAGGATATTTCTTCATCTTTGGATAGCTTTTTTTGAAACAAATTAAACCCATCATACTCACAGTTAATTTTATGCTAGAAAGTATACAATATATAACAATAAGCACATAACAGGAACCCATTTGAGAAATTAATCTGAGAGGAGTGTGGGATGGATTGAATGGAGATGGTACAGGAAAAGAGATAGTTACATGTCATAAAATAACACTTTTGCATTTTCCTCTAATTTAAAAGCAGTTTTTCTTATAATTAGGGATGGCACACTTGCCACCAATTTTTATAGATATTTGAAATCTTAATTAAGAAAATGTGTGTTATTCTGTGGGTTGATCAATATGAGGAAAATATTCTTAGCAAGGTTATATATATATATATATATATTTATATATTTATATTTATATATATTTATATTTAAGCTTCTACAAAGATCAATAAAATCATTTGCCATAAAAAGTTTTATTTGAAATAAAACATTCCAACTGAAGACTCAGTTAACTCAATTCTTTCACCTTTGGGTAATCCCTGAATTCTAAATGACATAACAAAGGATTGTCCTTTATATATGAACTATGGCTTCAACTTTGACTCAACTTCTTTCCTACCACCCAGTTTCACTCCTTTTGCTACTTTTAGATATAGGCTTTTCAGCTACCTGAGAGGGCATGCTCCCACTGAACCCTCACCCATGTTCTGCCACATACACTTCCTTATCCAGGCTAATGTCAAAGTCAAAACTTCTACAACATTCACAGCCCCATGAAACTCCTTGCTCTCATCACTCAATACACTAAAATGGAGATGAAATAATTCCATATCTTGCTACTAAGGATACCCAGGTTATTATATGCTCATCATTCAATACACTGAAATGGATTGCTTCTGGGCCTTTTGGATAAGATCAAGCATACTCAATATGCTGAAATGGAAATGAAATAATTCCATATACTGAAATAATTTCATATCCTGGTAGTAAGGATGCCCTGGTTGGTATATCCTTTAGGTTTATTATGGAACTCATAATGAGGTCAATTTTTTCCCATGGACAAGATCGTTAGGTTTGATAGGTAGCAGGGAATTTTATTTTCTATAAATTTTTAAAGATTATTTATTTATTTACTTGAGAGAGAGAGAGAGAGAAAGAAATAGAGAAAGAACACGAGTAGGGGGAAGGGTAGAGAGAGAAGCAGACTCCCCACTGAACAGGGATCCCAATGTGGAACTCAGTCTCAAGACCCTGAGATCATAACCTGAGCTGAAGTCAGATGTTTAACCAACTGAGCCACCAAGACACCTGATAGCTGGGAATTTTAAAGCACCATGGTTCTACTTTATTATTTATTTTCCTTTTCTGTGATCCACTATTTCTCAAAAATTAGAAGCCCCACATACAATGTGTTCTTTCCATAGTCTATAGGGCTTGAGGGTATTTGAAGCACCTAAAAATGTCCAGTGCCTCAGGGGCTCAAACATCTCACCAAGGTTAAGCCACCCGTCTTTAATTCTTAAGACATTTGCAACTATGAGAAGGGAAGAATGTTTTTTATTCTCTTGGTTATGAGGAATGACTAGTTTTATCTTCAGTGATTAAAACCATCTAGTGATTAAACCATCTAGATATTATCTTTGCATACATCATTTCACTTAATAATTACTCAGCATGTGTCTAAGGGAATATACTTTCCTGTATTTTCTTCATTATACATCCTTGATGCATTTCAGAACTCTCTCTAATAGATGTTTCATGAGTGACATGGGTCTCAAGGATAGATACCAAAACTGATTAAATGTTAATAAGAATGTTTTAGATCAGCACTTAGAAGAATACATTCTGTGATTTTAGTCCAGGGAGTTTGTGAATAAACATTTATGTTCTCAGACTGCCTTATTTCTAGAATTAGAAGCTACTTCTGAAGAATATGAATGGCCCAAAATTAGAGAACCAGATAATTCAAAATTATTGTTGAAGTAGCAAATATTGTCTTACTGAGCACAAATACTTCCAAGTGTCTTCTGGATATATCCATTTTATCATAACATATAAAGGACATGAAATATATTCAAAACAAAAACTTCCACCTTTACTTTCAAACATGCTCCTTTCAGTAAAATCTTTTTTTTTTTTTAAGAAATAACTATCATGGGTGTCTCAAACCTGATACTTCAGAGATCTCCTGAATCTTTCATTTTCTTTATTACCAACGTCTAATCAGCCATCAAATACAGTCAGTTCTATTTCAGAAATAACTTTTGAAGTCATTTCCCTTCCAAACTGCCACCATATTAGTTCAGACCCCTATTGTCTCCTATTTGGAGGGTTTCAGATTCTGACTTGTCTTTCAGGTATTAGACTCCATTCCATCATAAACCCAAGAGATCCTTCCAAGATTTTATTTGGGCCATGCTATTATTAGCCTTAATCCTTCAGTGCCTCCTCAATTGAGAATGACATACAAAAGTTTATTCTTCCTCCTCAATTCATACTACATTCCCTCAGATACCAAACATGCACCTAGAACCTTAAGCAAGACACAGTATTTAATATCTCCATTTTCTTATATCTCATGTTCTCTCTGTCTAAAATAATCAACACCAACAGCTACCTACATAATTTGGGGGGGCCAAGTGAAAGATAAAAAATGCATGACTTCTTGTTCAAAAGCAGGAAGGAGGTGCCAATAAAGTACATATGAAGGATTTTCCTGCATTCCATGGTCTCTCTCTTATCCTGACATGTTTATTTTTTTCTAATTTGTTATTCTATGAAAAAATTCAAATTATTAGCATAAATTTTTATTGTTTTATTATGTGTGTTTTTACGATTTTATTTATTTATTTGAGAGAGAGAGACAGAGAGCATAAGAGAAAGTGAGCACAAGCTGGGAGAAAAAGCAGAGGGAGAGGGAGAAGCAGGCTCCCTGCTGAGCAGGAAGCCCAATGTGGAGCTCCATCCCAGGACTTGGGGATCATGACCTGAGTGGAAGGCAGACACTTAAAAAACTGAGCTACCCAGACACCCTGAATTCATGCTTTTATTGAGCACTTAGCACTGCACCTAACACACAATGCCCATTCTTTTAATGTTTACTGTATTACGTGTGAAAGAATGATTGAATGTCTTAAACACCTTGACATACATTCCAGTTTAAGCTGATATTGACATCCACAAATACACAGTAAACTCCAAATGAGTCTCCTTCTGCTCAAAACAATTTTTCCGGAACTCATGCAAATAGTTAGTCATTTACCTCTTAGATTTAGGTAAAATCAGAGTTCCTAGTTGTAGCCAAAATTAGGAGGCAAAGATGTAGGTGGAGGGATTTAGAGTAAAAAATTTTCATTCATACCCCAATTTTGAGAAGAGTCTCTATCAAATGTTTGTAATCATTCCTGTTTCAGACGTTGAAGATGCTGGCATTTTAAAAGAATTTCTGACTTGGGCCAATTTTCTCTTACCATTTGAGCATAACAGGGACATTGTTAATACCATAGAGCAAGATGTTCTAAGGATGACATTGTCTTTTTCTTCTTCTTGAGGCTAGTGCTTAAAGTTCAACAGCATTAAAAAAAAAAAGAAAGAAAGAAAAGAAAAGAAAAGAAAAAGAATAGAAAGTATAAACCAGCCTTCTGAATTTCAAGTTGACAGTGTCCCTGTTATGCTCAAATGGTAAGAGAAAATGTTGTGCATCATTTTTTTCAACATGCCTAAAAGGTCAGTTCAGGCCCATCTGTTTCATTAGCATTCTGAAAAATGTTAGCATGAAGCCTCTGGGCATAAGTCTAACAATTCTCACAATGCTGAATGGTAAAAGCAGCAGTATTATTTCCTCTTATGACTAAACTACCAGTGAATTTATGCTAGCATAATCTAAGGATTAAAAGTAAAGTTTAGGGGGGAGGAGTCAAGATGGCGGAGAAGTAGCAGGCTAAGACTATTTCAGGTAGTGGGTGATCAGCTAGATAGCTTATCTAAAGATTGCAAACACCTACAAATCCAACGGGAGATCGAAGAGAAGAAGAACAGCAACTCTAGAAACAGAAAATCAACCACTTTCTGAAAGGTAGGTCGGGCGGAGAAGTGAATCCAAAGCGACGGGAAGATAGACCGCGGGGGGAGGGGACAGCTCCCGGCAAGCGGCAGAGCAACAGAGCACAAAATCGGGACTTTTAAAAGTCTGTTCCGCTGAGGGACATCGCTCCAGAGGCTTAACCGGGGTGAAGCCCACGCAGGGTCAGCGT
>NW_019154186.1:1475701-1516351 GCF_002288905.1 Enhydra lutris kenyoni
GGGTTAATGGGGGGAGGGGGGTTGGGGGGGTGGGATTATGGACATTGGGGAGGGTATGTGCTATGGTGAGTGCTGTGAAGTGTGTAAACCTGGCGATTCACAGACCTGTACACCTGGGAATAAAAAGATATTATATGTTTATGAAAAAAAAAAAGTAAAGTTTAATGGGAGACATTTCTTGGAGAACTTTGTGAACCAACTACCTACATCTTCAACCATGAGAGACTGTGTACTCTGAGAAACAAACTGAAGGTTTTGGAAGGGAGGGGTTTGGGGGATGGGTGAGCCTAGTGGTGGGTATTAAGGAGGGCATGTATTGCATGGAGCACTGGGTGTGGTGGATAAACAATGAATCTTGGAACACTGAAAAAATAAAATAAAACTAAAAAAAATTAAAACATCTAAACCACCACTGTTTTGTTGTGATAATCAACTAAAAAATAATATCCCATAACTGTAATCTTATTACTTCCCCTCAAATAATCACTTTAATTTCTCTAAACTGCACTGATATTAGTTTGGTAAGTATATCATTGTTTTCTAACTTACCTTTCCAAGAATTTTAAACATAAAACTACTGGCAAATGACACTTAGGGAATTAAAAAGCTTTATAGAAGAAAACTGTTGTTAGGTTCTTACTACTGATGAATATTGACAGGCCACAATATGAAGTACAAATATCTCTGCCTTACCTAATCAAGTGGCTTGCAATACTCTGTTTTGCTGAGTTTTTTCATGCTTTTATAAGGAGAAAATTAGAATTATCAGTGAGCAACCACTAGTTCTTAAATATGCCATTCAAATGAACTACTCAGAACACACACAGTGCCTTTGTGTAACTCCCATGTGAATCAGGTTGCCAAGAAAACATGGTGAATAATAGGTCCATCTCAAGGATGACAAAGAACCCTGTAATAGTAATGTTTCTCAGTGAGATTTTCTTTCAGGGTGAATATCCCCCTATATTGTGAAGGAACCCCCAATTTTATATATATATATATATATATATATATATATATATATATATATATATGACTGTGATCCAGAGATATCATTTGTAGAGGACCTAAGGCACTACAGCAACATTCATATCATAAAAGCATAACTCCAATAACCACCTGCATAGAATTTTTTCTTATGTAATTTACTATTTAAAATATTTATTTGTAACATGGTCGGTCTCACAATGCCTAATGACAAATTGCAACAATGGGTTGTTACTGAATATATTTAGATTTATTTTTCTATAAAAGGAGTATCTTCACAGAACAAGTCTAATGAAAAACTGAAGGCAAAGTATATTACCTTTAGCCAGTACTAAGTGATTCCATTTTGAAAATTAAAACAGCTCCAGTTATGTACAGATTAAAAGCCAAAAGCATCTACTTAATGATAGTTTTCTCTAACTAAAAGGCTAAAAGTCATCAGCATCATTGATATAAGGATAGGTTTATTGGATCTACATTATTAAAATAGTTACTGAAAGGAATTTTGGTTGAAAATTGGTGTAAAAGATGTATGTCAGCTACTAAGGGCACACTTCCAATTACATGGTCTAGTTTGGCTGCATGGAATATAACAATATATATAAAAGTGTTATGATTTTATATCAACATTCCTCCTCAAATGTACGCAAGTGAATTAAAGTCATACTGAATTTGTACATACAGCAATGTTTTGAAAAATTTCTGCTGTAAGATGTTTTAAGATATAGCCATAACAACATAGTGAAAAATTATGGCTAAAGCATCAATTACCTGAAAAAGACTCACATCATTAACACATGTGTGCACATATTTCTGTACATACAATGCAGATGCTTCTAAAGGAGAGAAGAAAGTGTTGCTTTGCCCAAATATATACAAATTCACATACATACCTGTATCTATGCAAAACCTTATACTTCTAGTTATAGAATATTAAAAGATATACTAGTAAATATTCTTTTTAATATTGGAAATCATTTGCTTTTATTACAAGATGTGTTTAAATGTGCCTACATGGAATTTGTATGTAATGACTGCTAAATCTGGAAGTCTAATTTTTGAAAGAAACAATATAAGATTGATTAATATCTATATTGTGTTGTGAAAAGAAAAGCTTCTATAAGTATAACCCCTAAGACAGAAACCATAAAGGAAAAGATTGAGGAATCTAAATCTTACTAAACAACCATATCTACATATTAAACATACTATAAAACAGAAGTTAAAGAAAAACAATAGACAAAAATAAAAAATGAAAACAGGCAATATATTTACAATACAGACTGACAAAGGGTTAGGAATTTTTTATTGTATAAAGAGTTATTCCCAATTAATAAGAAAAAGTCAAGTGAAAATTGGACAGGTTAATTATTAATTACAAAATTCTAATTTGAAGCATACTCAACCTCACTTGTAATAAAATGCAAATTGAAATGAGAAATACTCTTTTACATATAATACTAACAGAAAGGAAAATTAATAATTATGTTTAGTGTTAATGAATGTGTGTGGAAAAATACAATACATGGTGTTTATTATTAAGCATTTTGAATGAAAATTTATCAATATGTTCCAAAAGCTTCATAAATTCTCAAACCTTTGGCCTAGTATTTAATTTTTATAAATTTATTCTATAAAATCTTTGCCACAGCTATATAAAAATGGCTATACAAGATTATTCACACAGGCACTTTTTTGTATCTAGAGAAAAATGAAATAAACTTTAAATGTCCAGCAATAGGTATTAGTTAAATAAATCATGTTGCCTCCATTGAGGGGACAGCGATGGATATTTTGAGGCAGCCATGGATATTTTGTATAAATAATGGGCCTGAGAATAAGTTCACTATACATAAATAAGTGAAAAAAAAAGTCAAACAACAAAACTATGAGTACCATAATCACACAGAAACACACACATACCTGTAAGTCTATAAGTACTACATTGTGAGTTTGGAAGTGTTGTTGTATATAAAGTTGATTTTTTCTGTTTCTAAAATTTTTAACTGTGCTACAATGAATATGGAATGTTACTATGGCTGCTTATTTTTTGATAAAAAATATGTATTAATATGCATTGCACTAAGAAAATCCAGAACTAGGGTCAATCATATTTTATTACTCAGGTTGGGTCCTAATTCATAGATACCTTTCTCTATAAAAGTTAGACACTGACTTGTAAAATGCACAAACTTTTCCAATTTCATTGCTATTTTATTTTTTTAAGATTTTATTTATTTGAGAGAGAGACAGTGAGAAAGAGAGAGCACAGAAGTAGTGGGGTGGAAGGGTAGAGGCAGACGGAGAAGCAGGCTCCCCGCTAAGGAGGAAGCCCAATGCAGGACTCGATCTCAGGACCCTGAGATCATGACCTGAGCCAAAGGCAAATGCTTAACCAACTGAGCCACCCAGGCACCCTGCATTGCTATTTTCATAAAATTTATTGTGCTTTTCTCATTACAAAAATTAAACATTTCATTGTAGATGATTTTCAAAATATGTAAAGAGACAAATCAAATAAATTCTACCTACAACTTTACCACCAATACATAATCACTTTTATTTTTTTTTATTTTTTTTAGATTGTATTTATTCATTTGACAGACAGAGATCACAAGTAGGCAGAGAGGCAGGCAGAGAGAGGAAGGGAAGCAGGCTCCCTGCCGAGCAGAGAGCTCGATGTGGGGCTCAATCCCAGGACCCTGGGATCATGACCTAAGCTGAAGGCAGAGGCTTTAACCCGCTGAGCCCCCCAGGTGCCCCCATAATAACTTTTATAATAATTTTTGAGTTACATCCTTTTCATCTTGTTTTTCTTTGTTATTAAAATAAAGATATGGATATGGATCTAAAGCTTCTAAAAATTGAAGTCATATTGTACATATTATTTTAAATACAGCACATGTCTGGTTCTTTTTAATCCACTCTGGCAATTTATGTCCTTTAATTAGTGTGTATAGAACATATTTAATGTTATTATTAATATATTTGGTTTAATCTACATATTTATGTTCAATTCATTTTTTAAAATTTTTTCTTTTGTTTTGTCTCCTACTCTTTTTCATCTTTCTTTGGTTTTAATTAAACATTTTTTATGATTAAATTATTGTCTTCATACTTAGCATTTCAAATAAATTTATTTTTAAAAATTCTAAGTGAATGCCCTAGAGATTGCTGTATACATTTACAACTAATCTAAATCAATTTTCAAATAACACCGTACTTCTTCATGGATAGTGTAAGTACTTTATAACATATTATTCCAAATTCCTCCCTCCCATCACTGATCATATTGTTATTATTTATTTCAGTTATCCATAAACTATAGTCATTAAATACATTGTTGTTATAATTATTTTGAATAAATAGCTCTCTTAGATTGTCAAATCATTCTTTTTTTCTTTGCATTTATGTTTTAGAAGTGTCTATGGACATATTTTCAAACTCACTGATTCTTTCCAAGGCCATGTTTAATCTACTGATGAGCCCACTGAAATTATTTGCTACTTTTTATAGTATTGTTGATTTCTAGCATATCCTTTCAACTCTTTTTTATCATGTCTATCTCTGCTCACGTTATCTATGTGCTTTTGATGTTGTCTACTTTTTCTATTGGAATTGTTAGCATATTTATCATAATTATTTTAAATCAAATTGATACTTCCAAAATTTCTGTCATATCTTAGTCTAATTTTGATACTTATTTGTCTTTTCTTTTTTTTTTTTTGTCTTTTAGCATGACTTGTAAATTTTATTCAAAGTCAGAACTGATACATTTGTTAAAGGTTTTGTTTTTCTGATTGGGAGATAGTCTGTGTTTACTGTTTGCTGTAGCTGCAGTTAGAGGAGGCTAAATTTTTCTCTAGTGTGCTGTTTTTATTTCCCTTGTTGTCTTTGGATTTTCCTAAGAGTCCTTTTTAAATAAGGTCTGAATCTTGTACTTCTTTAAGTTGTAATCCAGTATTATCATACAGTAGCCAGATTGATGTGGTGGTATAGTGTGAGGGAGAGGAAGAATTCTATACTCCTATGACTAGCCTCAGTCATTTAAAAGGATGTGTCCCCGGACTGTAATTTTCACAAGTGCTTCTTAGATTCTTTTTTCTTCCCTTAGGTCAGTCAAAACAACCAGAGGGGACTGAAGTTGTGTATCTCCCTTCCCCCAGGTTAGTTAGGTCCTGGTAGGAAAAAAAAAAGTGGATTAGTCTTTAATTAATAGTTTCTTTTGAGAATGTGCCATGGTTAAGGAGAACAGAACGCTCTGGCTATTTTACAAAATGCATACTTTTCCCTCCCTGTGCCAGAAGCATGAGAGGATTTTTCTCCAACCTTCATCCAGTGGATTTGGTAGGGCTCCTGGAGATAAAATTTATAGAGTTTTGAGATTCCACACTAGGACTGGGCATGTGAAGTTTTTAATTCCCAAGTTAGTCCACCCTGAACCTCCAGCAATTCATTAATTAGAGCTTGAGTGTTTCAACCAGTACTAGCTTCAGTGGTGTATTTCTGCTACTGGCAAGCTGTAATTCTCAGTATCAATTTCTCCAATTTTCCTGGCAGTTTTTGTCCTTTGACCTCAACTTTCTGATGAATATAAGAAGAGGTGTTAATTTTCAGTCCCTTCTTCTTCTTATGAGGACAATAATGACAACTTATAAGCTCTTAACACCTCAGACCAAAACCCAGAAGTCTCCTTGTACATACTATTTTGGAACTTGCTTTTTTTCATATAACAATATATTACATCATTTTTTACAATACAACATGTTTTTAATGACTTCATTCTATCATACAGTTCAGAGGTGCAAATAATTCAACTTACCTCATATTGTTAGAGATTTAGGTTGTGTAAAATAATATCACTTTGATCAAGATGGCAGAATAAAAAGTCCCCTGCTTCTGTCCCCCCACAACAGTAATTTGACATCTACTCATGGAAAAAAGTGTAGGAACTTTGGGACCCATGTAGGAGATTGTTAAACACTGACCCAGCCCAAGACCAAGCAAAGCTATTTTAGAAAGCAGTCTCATGTCCAGGTCACAGGACATTTTTTGGTGACCCTGGATAAAGACCCAGACACCCTGTGTACCTAGTTAGAGCCCCATTTGTCTTTGGTCCTGCCACCAGCACAATCTGCCATGGGACCTAGGAGAAGCCAAACTAGCTGAATTTGGTCCTGATTATGGAAACTGTAGTGGCCTGTTTCTTGGCTCCAGCCTCACTCAGCTGTGTTCTTGGAGCAGTTCTGATCATCAAGGGACTCAGAAAAGCACCTGCCCATCCATGCTCTAGTAGGCAGGCCTTCTGGCTATGGTCTGATTGCAGATCATGAAGCAGACCTGTAACCTGGCTCCAGCCCATTTTTGACATAGTCCAGGGAGAGTTTTACCTGACCAGGAACTTGACAGAAGACATGTCTCTCTATAACACTGAAGAGAAGACTGAAGACTTTAGTCCCAGTTGTTGTCCCTGATTTTTCACTGATTTAGTTCCAGTCTTTCTCAGCTGTGATCTGGGTCTAGTCCTGTCACCCAGAGATATTACTCAGTGACTTAGTGGGGTTGTTCCCAGGGTTCTGATGAGAGTCACACCTACCTGGAAACAGGCCTACTAGCTGTGGACCTAATTTCCCTGAAGCAGACTTATGCATAGCACTTACCCTACTAAGCAATGTCCCAGAGGCAGTCCTTTTCATCTATAAATGAGACTAGATCAGATACAAGACCACATAAGTTCCAAGTAACAGTTGTAAAAACCACAGACCCCACTACAGACATAGTGACAGCCATGTGACCTGACTAAAATCCTGATTAACAGTGACCCTGGTGGCAATCCCATCAGTCCAGGTACCTGACAGAATGAAGTATTTACCTGCTGATACCAGTCTGTAAATATAAGAAGGGGTATTTGTTCTTTCAAATGCACAAATAACACAAGACTATGTGGACCAGAATATTCAGACAAATAGATCATCACCAAAGAAAACTAATAAAGTTCCAGTATTTGACTTCAAAGAAATGGAGTTCTACAAATTACCTGACAGGAAAATAAAAATAATTATCTTAAAGAATCTCCATGATAAAAGAAAGAAAGAATCTTAGCACCCATAATCATCAGTGATATTGGTCTGAAATTCTCCTTTTTGGTAGGGTCTGTGCCTGGTTTGGGGATCAGGGTAATGCTGGCTTCATTGAAAGAGTCTGGAAGTTAAGATTCTCAACAAGATCCTAGCAAACAGGATCCAACAGCACATTAAAAAGATTATCCACCATGACCAGGTGGGATTCATTCCTGGGCTACAAGGATGGTTCAACATTTGAAAATCAATCAATGTGATAGAACAAATTAATATGAGAAGAGAGAAGAACCACATGGTCCTCTCAATTGATGCAGAAAAAGCATTTGACAAAATCCAGCATCCATTCCTGATTAAAACGCTTCAAAGTATAGGGATAGAGGGAACATTCCTGAACTTCATAAAATCTATCTATGAAAGACCCACAGCAAAGATCATCCTCAATGGGAAAAAGCTTGCAGCCTTCCCATTGAGATCAGGAACACGACAAGGATGCCCACTCTCACCACTCTTGTTCAACATAGTATTAGAAGTCCTAGCAACAGCAATCAGACAACAAAGAGAAATAAAAGGTATCCAAATTGGCAATGAAGAAGTCAAACTCTCTCTCTTCGCAGATGACATGATTATATGGAAAACCCAAAAGACTCCACCCCCAAACTACTAGAACTCATGCAGTAATTCAGTAACATGGCAGGATACAAAGTCAATGTACAGACATCAGTGGCTTTCTTATACACTAACAATAAAAATACAGAAAGGGAAATTAGAGAATTGATTCCATTTACTATAGCACCAAGAACCATAAGATACCTGGGAATAAATCTAACCAAAGAGGTAAAGGTTCTGTACTCGAGGAACTACAGAAACCTCATGAAAGAAATTGAAGAAGACACAAAAAGATGGAAGACCGTTCCATGCTCTTGGATCGGAAGAATAAACATTGCTAAAATGTCTATACTGCCTAGAGCAATCTATACTTTTAATGCCATCCCAATCAAAATTCTACCGGTATTTCTCAAAGAGCTAGAGCAAATAATCCAGAAATTTGTATGGAACCAGAATAGACCCCGAATCACTAAGGAAATATTGAAAAACAAAGACAAAACTGGAGGCATCACGTTACCTGATTTTAAGCTTTACTACAAAGCCGTGATCACCAAGACATCATGGTACTGGCATAAAAACAGACACATAGACCAGTGGAACAGAGTAGAGAGCCGAGATATGGACCCTCAACTCTATGGTCAGTTAATCTTCGACAAAACAGGAAAACATATACAGTAGAAAAAAGATAGTCTCTTCAATAAATGGTGCTGGGAAAACTGGGCAGCTATATGTAGAAGAATGAAACTTGACCATTCTCTTACACCGTACACAAAGATAAACTCAAAATGGATAAAAGACCTCAACGTGAGACAGGAATCCATCAGAATCCTAGAGGAGAACATAGGCAGTAACCTCTTCGATATCAGTCACAGCAACATTTTTCAAGATATGTCTCCAAAGGCAAAGGAAACAAAAGCAAAAATAAACTTTTGGGACTTCATCAAAATCAAAAACTTCTGCACAGCAAAGGAAACAGTCAAGAAAACAAAAAGGCAACCCACGGAATGGGAGAAGATATTTGCAAATGACAGTTCAGTCAAAAGGTTGATATCCAGGATCTATAAAGAACTCCTCAAACTCAACACACACAAAAGAGATAATCATATCAAAAAATGGGCAGAAGATATGAACAGACACTTCTCCAATGAAGACATACAAATGGCTATCAGACACATGAAAAAATGTTCATCATCACTAGCCAACAGGGAGATGCAAATTAAAACCACATTGAGATATCACCTTACACCAGTTAGAATGGCCAAAATTAGCAAGACAGGAAACAACATGTGTTGGCGGAGATGTGGAGAAAGGGGAACCCTCTTACACTGTTGGTGGGAATGCAACTTGGTGCAACCACTTTGGAGAACAGTATGGAGATTCCTCAAGAAATTAAAAATAGAACTTCCCTATGACCCTGCAATTGCACTACTGGGTATTTACCCCAAAGATACAGATCTAGTGAAAAGAAGGGCCATCTGTACCCCAATATTTATAGCAGCAATGGCTACGGTCGCCAAACTGTGGAAAGAACCAAGATGCCCTTCCAAGGACGAATGGATAAGGAAGATGTGGTCCATATACACTATGGAGTATTATGCCTTCATCAGAAAGGATGAATACCCAACTTTTGTAGCAACATGGACGGGACTGGAAGAGATTATGCTGAGTGAAATAAGTCAAGCAGAGAGAGTTAATTATCATATGGTTTCACTTATTTGTGGAGCATAACAAATAACATGGAGGACAAGGGGAGTTAGAGAGGAGAAGGGAGTTGAGGGAAATTGGAAGGGGAGGTGAACCATGAGAGACTATGGACTCTGAAAAACA
Organism: Enhydra lutris kenyoni; assembly: GCF_002288905.1. Classification (NCBI taxonomy): domain Eukaryota; kingdom Metazoa; phylum Chordata; class Mammalia; order Carnivora; family Mustelidae; genus Enhydra; species Enhydra lutris. The sequence continues at coordinate 1,485,202 of NW_019154186.1, forward strand.
ATCTGAGGGGTTTGAAGGGGTGGGGGGTGGGAGGTTGGGGGAACCAGGTGGTGGGTATTAGAGAGGGCATGGATTTCATGGAGCACTGGGTGTGGTGCAAAAACAATGAATACTGTTATGCTGAAAATAAATTTAAAAAAAAAGTAAAAAAAAAAAAGAAAAATAACACAGATAGATAACTAAATGAAATAAAAATCTGATGCATGGACAAAATGGGAAGTTTAATAAGGAAGTGAAAAACATGAAAAAGAACCAAACAGACATTATGGAACTGAAGAGGATAGTGACTGAGACATAAAAGGTCAATAGAAATCAACAACATGCTCAATCATTCAGAAGAAAGAAACAGTGAATTCAAAGGAAGTTATTTGAAATTAGAGGAACAAAAAGAACAATGAATGAAAAAAGTTGTAGGAAACATACAGCCTTTGGGACACAACTAAATGAGTTCATATATTCTATGTGAAATTCCTAGAAGTATAATATAGAAAGGGACAGAAAGGTTATTTAAAAAATAATAATGAGTGAAAACCTTCTAAATCTCGGAAGAGATATGGACACTCAGATTCATGGAAGTTAAAACAAACAAACAAACAAACAAACAAAAAAAAACCTACCCAAAAAAAACCTACAAGGAAGATCAACCCAAAGATCACTCCAAGATACATTATAAGGAAATTGTCAAAATTCAAAGATAAAGAGATAATGGAAAGCAGCAAGAGAAAAACAACTTATCATGGAGATGGGAACCCTCTCATATGGCTATCAGCAATTTTCTAAGCAGAAAACTTGCAAGCCAGTATGGAGTGGAATGATATATTCAGTTTTAAAAGAAAGAAAAAAAAAACAACCCTGCTAATTAAGAATAGTATACCTAGGAAAAAGAAATAAGACATTATCAGACAAACAAAGTTGAGGGACTTTATCATTACTACTTTTGCCTTATAAAAAAAAAAAGCTAAATGGAGTTTTTCAAATTGAAATAAACTGATGCTAAGTAACAACATGAAAACATGTGAAAGTATAAAACTCACTAGTAAAGGTCTAAGTACACAGTCAAATTCAGAATAACCTACTATTGTGTGTTGGAGTGTAAATCACTTTTAACTCTAGCATACAATTTAAAAACAAAAACATCACTGTGCCTGTGTGGTTCAGTCAGTTAAGCTTCAATTCCTGATTTCAGCTAGGGTCATGATCTCAATCAAGAGATCAAGGCCTGCATCAGGCTCTGCACTCAGCAGGGAGTTTGCTTCTCCCCTTCTCCCTTGTCTTCTGCCCCCTCTCCCTAATTGTGTGCTCTCTCTCAAAATAAATAAATATTTAAAAATCCCAAAAGTATAAAATATAGCTGCATCTACAATACATTATTAATTGATACACATTGAAAGAAAGAAATTTGGGGGGCTCCTAGGTGGCTCAGTGGGTTAATGCCTCTGCCTTCAGCTCAAGTCATGATCCCAGGGTCCTGGGATCGAGCCCCATGTTGGGCTCTCTGCTCAGCAGGGAGCCTGCTTCCTTCATCTCTCTCTCTCTGCCTGCCTCTCTGCCTACTTGTGATCTCTCTGTGTCAAATAAATAAATTAATTAAATCTTTAAAAAAATAAAGAAATTTTTATGTCAATCACATAAAAAGCAAGGGAGGGAGAAGTGAAAGTGTGGAGTTTTTGTATGGGATTGAATATAAGTTGTTTAGTGGGTATTAAGGAGGGCTCTATTGCATGGAGCACTAGGTATGATGCATAAAAAATGAATCTTGGAACACTGAAAAAAAATTAAATTAAGATATAAAAAAGAATAAATAAATAAATAAAAACAAGTTATCACCTTAAAATAGACTGTTATAATTATGTTTTATGTAAGCCTATGGTAACCACAAAGAAAAGAAAAAAATTTCAAGTAAATATGCAAAAGATAGAAAAAGTAACCAGCATGGAGCACTGGGTGTGGTGCAAAAACAATGAATACTGTTATGCTGAAAATTAATTAATTAATTAATTAATTAATTAAAAAAAAAGAAAAAGTAACCAAAACATAGCATTACAAAAATATCAACAAATCAAAAAGAAACACAACAAAAGAGGAAGAAAAAAAAGAACTATAATACAGTAGGAAAACAATTTAAATAACAACAATAATAAAGTCTTACTTATCAATAATTACTTACAAAATCATACTAAATTTTCCACTCAAAAGACAGAGTGCCTGAATGGATTTAAAAAACAAAACAAAAACAAACAAACAGAAAAAACCCCGCAAGATCCATCAGTGTGTTGCTTACAAGAGATTTACTTTTTAAAAAATATTTTATTTATTTATTTTTTTTTAATTTAAAAATTATTTAAATTCTAGTTAGTTAACATACAGTGCAATATTGTTTCAGGAGTAGAATTCAGTGATTCTCACTTACATACAATACCCAGAGCTCATCAGAACAAGTGCCCTTCTTAATACCCATCTCCCATTTAGTCCATCCCCACATCCTCCCAACCACTTCCCTCTATCAACCCTCTGTTCTCTATAGTTAACAGTCTCTCATGGTTTGTTTTCCCTTCTCTCTTTTGTTTCTACTCCTTTCCATATGCTCATCTGTTTTGTTTCTCAAGTTCCACATATGAGTGAAATCATATGGTATTTGTCTTTCTCTGATTTTTTTTTCTTAGCATAATACATCTAGCTCCATTCACATCCTTGCAAATGGCAAGATTTTATTTTTTTGATGTCTGAGTAATATTCCATTGTATGTATATATACCAAATCTTCTTTATCTATTCAACAATCAATGGACATTTGGGGTCTCCCCATAGTTTGGCTATGGTTGATAATGCTGCTATAAACATGGGGCTGCATGTACCCCTTCAAATCTGTTTTTTGTAATATTTTGGTAGTTACTTAGTACAATTGCTGGTTTACAGGGTAATCCTATTTTGAACTTGTTGGGGAACTGTTTACTGTCTTCCAGAATGACTGTGCCAGTTTGAATTCCCAGAAATAGTGGAAGAGGGTTCCCTTTTCTCCACATCCTTGCCAACACCTGTTGTTTTTTATGTTGTTAATTTTTGCCATTCTGGCAAGTATGAGGTGGTGTCTCATCTTGGTTTTGATTTGTATTTCCCTAATGATGAGTGATGTTGAGCATCTTTTCATGGGGCTCTTAGTCAACTGGATGTAGTCTTTGGAAAAATGTCTATTCATGTCTTCTGAACATGTCTTTACTGGATTATTTGTTTCTGGGGTATTGAGTTTTTTTAAGCTCTTTATATAGATTTTGGATACTAACACTTTATCAGATATGTCATTTGCAAATATATTCTCCCATTCCATAGGCTACCTTTTTGTTGATTGTTTCCTTCACTGTACAGAAGCTTTTATCTTGAAGTTTCAATAGTTCATTGTTGCTTTTATTTCCCTTGCTTCCAGTGACATATCTAGTAAGAAGTTGTGACAGGTGAGGTCAAAGGTGTTGCTGCCTATGTTGTCCTCTAGGATTTTGATGGTTTCCTGTCTCACATTTAGGTCTTTCATTCATTTTGAGTTTATTTTTGCATATGGTGTAAGAAAATGGTCTAGTTTCATTCTTCTGCATGTGACTGTCCAGTTTTCCAAAAACCATTTTGAAAGAGACTATCTTTTTTCCATTGGATATTCTTTTCTGGATTGTCAAAGATTAACTGACCATACAGTTATGGGTCAATTTCTGGATTTTCTATTCTGTTCTATTGATCTGTGTGCCTGTTTTTATGCCAGTACCATACTGTCTTGATGACTATAGCTTTGTAATATAGCTTGAAATCTGGAATAATGATGCATTTTTTGTTTTCTTTTTCAGGGTTGCTTTGACTATTCGTGAATGTTTGTAGTTCCATACAAATTTTAGGACCATTTGTTCTAGAACTGTGAAAATGCTGGTGGTATATTCATAGGGATTGCATTAAATGTGTAGATTGCTTAGGGTACCATAGACATTTCAACAATGATTGTTCTTCCAATCTGTGAGCATAGAATGCTTTTCCATTTCTTTGTGTCCTCTTCAATTTCTCTCATAAGTGTTCAATTGTTTTCAGAGTACAGCTAGTTTCTTTTATTAGGTTTATTTCTAGGTATCTTATTGGTTTTGGTGCAATTGTAAGTGTGATTGTTTTCTTGATATCCCTCTGAGGAGAACCTTTGCTGCATCCCAAAGGTTTTAGACTGTTGTATTTTCATTTTTCTTTGCTTCTGTGTAGTTTTGTTGTTGTTGTTGTTGTTGTTCTTTAATTTCCTGGTTAACCTATTCACTTTTTAGTAGGATGTTATTAACTTCCATGTATCTGTGAGCATTCCAAATTTTGTCTTGTGGTTGACTTCAAGTTTCAAAATGTGGCCTGAAAATATGGATGGCATGATCTCAGTCTTTTTGTACTAGTTGAAAGCTGATTTGTGACCCAGCATATGATCTATTCTGGGCAATGTTCCATATGCACTTGAAAAGAATGTGTATTTCAATACGGTTTTATTTTGAATTTCCCTGATGGCTACTGATGAACATTTTTTCATGTGTCTGTTAGCCATTTGTATGTCCTATTTGGAGAAGTGTCTGTTCATGTCTTCTGCCCATTTTTTGACTTGATTATTTGTTTTTTGTGTGTTGAGTTTGAGAAGTTCATTTTTTTTAAGATTTTATTTATTTATTTGACACAGAGAGAGAGAGCACAAGTAAGCAGAGCGGCAGGCAGATGGAGAGAGAGAAGCAGGCTCTCCGCTAAGCAGGGAGCCTGATGCGGGGCTCGATCCCAGGACCCTGGAATCATGACCCGAGTTGAAGGCAGCTGCCTAACCAACTGAGCCACCCAGGTGCCCCTGAGAAGTTCTTTATAGATCTTGGATATCAACCCTATGTCTGTAGTGTTGTTTGCAAATATCTTCTCTCATTCTGTGGGTTGCTTCTTTGTTTTGTTTACTGTTTCCTTTGCTATACAGAAGTTTTTTTTTATCTTGATGAAGTCCCAATAACCAAATTGTGGAAAGAGCCAAAATGCCCTTCAATAGATAAATGGACAAAGAAGATGTGGTCCATATATACAATGGAATATTACTCAGGCATCAGAAAGGATGAATACCCAGCTTTTGCATCAACATAGATGGGACTGGAAGAGATTATGCTGAGTGAAATAAGTCAAGCAGAGAAATTTAATTACCATAATGTTTCACTTATTTGTGGAGCATGAGGAATCAAATGGAGGACATTAGGAGAAGGAAAGGGAAAATGAAGGGGGGGGGATCAGAGTGGGAGATGAACCATGAGAGACTATGAACTCTGGGAAACAAAATGAGGGTTTTAGAAGGGGGTGTGTGTGAGCCTGGAGGTGGGTATTAAGGAGGGCATGGATTGCATGGAGCACTGGGTATTACATGCAAACAATAAATAATGGAATACTACATCAAAAACTCATGATGTGGGGTGCCTGCGTGGCTCAGTGGGTTAAGCCTCTGCCTTCGGCTCAGTTCATGATCTCAGGGTCCTGGGATAGAGCCCCGCATGGGGCTCTCTGCTCAGCAGGGAGCCTGCTTCCCCCCTCTCTCTCTGCCTGCCTCTCTGCCTACTTGTGATCTCTCTCTCTCTCTCTCTCTCTCTGTCAAATAAATAAATAAAATATTTTAAAAAAAACTCATGATGTACTGTATGGTGACTAACATAACATAATAACAAAAAAAAAAAAGAATGCATATTCTGCTTCTTTAGGTTGAAGTGTTCTGAATTTATCTGTTAAGGTCATCTTGTCCAGTGTGTCATTCAAAGCCATTGTTTCCCTGTTGATTTTCTGCTTAAATGTTCTATCTATCACTGTAAGTAGTGTGTTAACATCCCCTGCTATTGTATTATTATCAGTGAGTTTCTAGATATTTGTTATTAATTGATTTATATATTTGGGTGTTCCCAAGTTGGGGTCGTACTATACAGTTGTTAGATCTTCTTGAAGGATAGACCCCTTAAGTATGATGTAATGCCCTTCTTCATTTCTTGTTACAGTCTTTGGTTTAAAAAAAGTTTTCTGATATAAGTATGGCTACTCTGGCTCAATCTTTTGATGTCCATTTGCATCATCAATGGCTCTCTAATCCCTCATTTTCAATCTGTATGCTTCTTTAGGTCTAAAATTATTCTCTTGTAAACAAAATTTAGATGGAATTTTTAAAATCCATTCTGATACCTTGTGTTTTTTGATTGTCATTTAGTCCATTTAAGTTTGGAGTGATTATAGAAAGATATGAATTTAGTGCCATTGTTTTATCTATAAAGTTGATATTTCTGGTGTTGTTTTCTGTTTTTTTTTTTTTTTTTTCTCAAAGGGTCCCCTTTAATATTTCCTACAAGTCCTGTTTAGTGGTCATAAACTCCCCTGTGAAACTCTATCTCCTTTTAATCTGAATGATAGCCTTGTTGGATCAAGTATCCTTGGTTGCATCTTTCCCATTCAGCATATTGAATATACCCTGAGACTTTTTTTTCCTGACCTGCCTATTTCCTGAGGATACATCTGTTGAGAACCTTATCTGTCTTCCCTTGTATGTTAAGGACTTTTTCTCCTACTTTCTGGATTCTTTTCTTCTCCGTGTATTTTGTCTATTTGACTATGATATGTCTTGGTGATGGCCAGACTTTGTCGAATTTAATGGGTGTTCTCTCTGCTTCTTGGATTTTGATGTCTGTGTCCTTGTCCAGGTTAGGGAATTTTTCAGTTATAATTTTCTCACATAAACCTTTTGCCCTTTTATCTCTTTCATCTTCTGGGATTCCTATGATATGAATGCTATTACATTTTAATAAGTCACTGAGTTCCCTAAGTCTACCTTCCTGATCCATTACCTTTGTTTGCCTCTTCTTTTCACACTCATTATTTTCCATTACTATATCTTCTCTATCACTGATTCATTCCTCTGCTTCATCCATCCACATTTTTATGGCATCCATTTGGGTTTGCATCTTAATTATAGCATTTTTAATTTTGGTCTAATGAGTTTTTAGCTTTTATCTCTGCAGTAAAACATTCTCTATTATCTTTGAATTTTTTTAAGCCCAGTTAATACCTTGTAATTGTTGTTTTTAAATTCTAGTACAGACATCCTACTTATATTTGTATTGATTAAATGCCTGGCCATAATTTATTCCAGTTCTTTCTTTTGAGGTGACTTCCTCTCTCTTGTTATTGTGCAGATAAAAAATAAAGAAATAAAGAAATAAAAACTAAAATTAAATTAAGTTAAATTAGAATGAAAAATTGAAAAATAAAGAAGCTAGATCTTAAGTGTATTTTGGTCTGCTTGTTAAGAGAAGCTTGATAGGGAAAAGAAATTATAATAAATTTAAAATAATTTAAAAATAAAATAAAATAAATAAAAATTGTTCTTTCTGTATCCAAAACAAAAACACAAGCCAAAAAGACAAACAAATGAACAAAAATTCCAAAGGAAATTATAAGTTAGATCATTTTTCCCCTAATGCTGAAGCTTTTCAACACTCTATTATCAGTAGACTTGGTGCTAGAGAGGGTTTTGTGCTGGTCTCCTGGGGGAGGGGCCTACTACTCTGACTCTCAGGAGAACTTGCCCTAGTGGAGATGTGCCTGCAGTGTGCAGGGGATAAGACTTGGTGTAAGCAGGTCTAGTCTCCATTGATGGCTCTGTTTAGCTCACTGGGATAGATCAGTGCTGATGGGTGCTGGGTGACATGGCTTCATGCTGCTTTCTTGTCCCTGGGACAGAGCTTGAGTCTGCTACTCTTTCAGGAAGCCTTCACAGAAGAGAATACAATCACCCTTCTTATGTCCCTGCTTTCACCGTATCTGTGTCTGAGCAGTTTAACCTCAAGTGTGTGGCTGGTTTTCTAAACTCCAAATTTTAGGGACTTGCATGGTGTGGCTCATTGCTGAACCTCTGAGGGAGGTTCATGCCATGCTTTTGCTATTTGTTGCCTATCCCAAGAAAGTCATCATATGACCACATAACAGTTCAGAGTTTATGGCAAGATGGAGAAGAAAACTGTCACCAAGTCTCACTGCCTTCAGTGGGCATCCCTGCCTCTATGCCTGGGAAGAGTTCAGCACATTGTTACCACCTTTTCTTCTGTCCTAGGAAAAGCCTTGACACCACTACAAAATGCACTCCAAGCAGGGGAGACATTTTTCCCCATGTGACCCAGGGGGTCCTCAGACCATGCTGTCCACTTCCATGTTCCATTGTCCTTTCACACTGAAGTACTGCAGAACTAGGCATGACCACAGTGGTGAAAGACTTCTAAAACTTCAGATTTTGCATTCCATTGCTTATAATATCTTGAAGTAGTCTCTGCAAGCAAGGTTGCCTCCCCTCCATAGCTCCCATATCACCTGCAGTTCTTATGTCCCCCAAATCAACTTTGCTCAGCTCCTACCTTCTACAATTCTACTTGTATTGTTGCAGTGTTTTTTTTTTTTTTCTCTCAGTCCTCAGATTTCTTGGGTGTTTAGAATGATTTGATATTTATCTAGCTGTGTTGAGGGATGAGGCAGCTTAGGGCCCCCCTCCTCCTCCTCTTCCCCTCACAAGAGACTTATTTTAGTTTTAAAAGTATATCTAGGCTGATAGTGAAGAGATGAGAAAATACTTTACATGCAAAGGATAAACAAAAATGACTAGGGGTGATAATAATTATATTGACAAAATTGACATTCAGTTAAAATGGCATGAGGAAAGGAAGACCATTATGTAATAACAAAGGAGTCAGTTCATCAAGCGAATGTAACAATTATAGATATAGATAGATAGATAGACAGATGATAGATAGAAGTCCTCCCTTAATCATGATTTCACTTTACACAGTTTTCAGTCACCTGTGATCAACAACAGATCTGAAGCAAATGATCCTCCTTCTGATGTATCAAGAGAATGTCAATAGTAGCCAAATGTTACGTCATAGTGCCTACATCATTCACTTCAGTTCATCTCATGATATAGGCATTTTATCATCTCATATCATCACAAGAAGTGTGAGTACAGTAAAATAATATATTTGAGGGAAAGAAACAGACCCATTCACACAAATTTTTTTACAGTGTATTGTTTTAATTGTCTTATTTTATTATTAGTTATTGCTAAGCTCTTACTGTGCCTGGTTTATAAACTAAACTTTATCATAGGTTTGTATGTGTAAGCAAAAGACATAGTATATATAAGGTTCGGTACTATTCATGGTTTCAGGCATCCATTGGGGGTCCTAAAACATATCTCCTCTAGATAAGGAGTAATACTGTACATACATCCAACATTGGAAAACTTATGTATTAACAGAAATGAAGGGAAAAACAGAGATCAATATAATAATAGAAGTACTTCAGTACCACACTTTCATCTATCTATAGATCATACGGACAGAAATTCAATAAGGAAACAATAAACTTCAAGAATATTATACAACAAATGGGCCTAACAGATACAGACAGAACATTCCACCTAACAACAGAAGAATACACATTTTTCTCAAGTGCACACAGAATATTCACTGGGATAGATCATATGTTAAGCAATAAAACAAGTCTTAACAAGCTTAAGAAGATTAAATATTATCAAGTACTTTACACAACCACAATGGTATGAAACTAGAAATTGGAAAATTTACGAACACATGAAAAGTAAATGGCATTAACTCTGAAAAACCAAAGCCAAAGACAAATCAAAAATAAAATCAAAATTACCTTGAAAAAATTTGTCAATGGAAACAGCATACCAAAATCTATGTTATTCAACAAAAGCAGTTCTAAGAGGAATGTTTATGGTAATAAACACCTACCTTAAGAAAACAGAAATATCTTAAATATAACAACTTAACTTTACACCTCAAAAAACTAGAAAAAGAACAAATTTTCAGAAGGGAGGAAATAATAACTACAGCAGAAAATTTAAAAACAACCAAAATAGAAAAGTAACAGAAAAAAATCAATAAAACTAAGAGAAAAAATGACAAATCTTTAGATAGACTAAATATGCAAAAATATTTACATAAAATTATAAATAAAGAGAAGACATTACAATTGATATCAAGCAATACAAAGATCCAGAGACTACTATCAACAATTATATACCAATAAATTGGATAACCCAATTATTTATTTATTTATTTCTTAGAAATAAATTCCTAGAAATATGCAACCTATCAATATTGAAGTTTTGAAGAAATAAGAAGTCTAAATTGCTCAATTATGAGTAAGGAATTTGAATCAGTAATAATTAAAAAAAACAACAAATAAAAGCATAGGACTAGGTAGTTTCATGGGTGAATTATACCAATTAAAGAAAAATTACCACTAATTCTCAAACTCTTCAAAAAATTGAAAGGGAAGAAACACATCCAAACTAATGTTACAAGGCCAACATTACTCTTATATGTTTATAAGACATGACATAAAATAAAATTATAAGCTAATATTCCAGATGAACATAGATGCAAAAATACTCAACAAAATACTAGCAGACTGAATTCAATAGCATATTAAAAAACAAAAACAAAAACAAAACAAAACAAACATAAAAGCATGGTCAGTTGTAATGTCAGCTCTTTGACCTCTGAATCTGACTGTACACTTACCTTTATCAGTGTAATCTATATTTCTATATTACTAATTAGCACCATTTTGTTTTACCTTGAAGAATTTTCAGGATTTTAAAAAATTTACTTGATTTATTTTCTAATTCAAGTATAATCAACACACAGTGTTATATTACTTTCAGGTCTGCAATATAATGATTCAATAATTGTATACTTTATTCAGTGTTCACCACATTAAGTGTACTCTTAATCTCCAACTATTTCTCCCATCCCCTCACCTAAGTCTCCTCTGGCAACCAACAGTCTGTTCTCTGTTCTTAAGAGTCTGGTTTTAGTTGTTTCTTATTTTTCTTTGTTTTATTTCTTAAATTCCTCATATGAGTTAAATCAAGTGGTAGTTTTCTTTCTCAATCTAACTTACTTCATTTAACATAATACCCTCTAGGTTCATCTATCTTTCTCAAATGGCACAATCTCATTTGTTGTGCCTATGTAATATTCTGCTGTGCATAAATGCCATATTTTCCTTATTCATTTGTCTGTTGAAGGACACTTAAGTCTTTCATGTCTTGGCTTCCATGTCTTGTTTATTATAAATAATGCTACAATAAACAAAAGATACATATATCTTTCTGAATTAGTGTTTTTGCTTTCCCTAGGTAAAGTGGAATTACTGAGTCCTGTAGTATTTCTATTTTTAATTTTTTTAAAATATTTTTAAAGATTTGTATTGATTTATTTGAGAGAGAGAGAGAGAAAGAGGGAGAGAGCCAGCACACAACAAGGGGGAGCAACAGAGGGAGTGGGAGAAGCAGGCTCCCCACTGAGCAGGGAGCCCAATGTGGGGCTAGATTCCAGGACCCTGGGAACATGACCTGAGCAGAAGGCAGATGCTTTAACTGACTGAGCCACCCAGGTGCCTCTATTTTTAATTTTTTTTGAGCAATCTCCAAGCTGTTTTCCACAGTGGCTGTACTAATTTACATCCCTATCAATAGTGCGAGGGTTCCTTTTTCTCCATATCCTTGCCAATACTTGTTTCTTTCCTTCTTGATTTTATCCATTCTAACAGGCATGACGTGATAACTTACTGTGGTTTTGATTTGCATTTCTGTGATGATTAGTAATGTTGAGCATTTTTTCATGTGTCTTTTGGCCATGTCTTCTTTAGAAAAAAAAAATCTATTCTGGTCCTTTGCCTATTTTTAATTGCATTACTTTTTTGGTGTTTAGTTATTTGAGTACTTTATATATTTTAGTTATTAACTCTTTATCAGATATATCATTGGCAAATATCTTCTCTCATTCCATAGGTTGTCTTTTTGTTTTGTTCATGGCTTCCTTCACTGTGCAGATGCATTTTATTTTGATGTAGTCCCAGTAGTTTAAATTTGCTTTTTTTTTCCATTGTCTTAGGAGACAAATCTAGGAAAAAAAATATTGATATGTCTGGTGTCTGAGAAATTACTGCCTATGTTCTCTTCTAGGAATTTTATGGTTTTACATGTAGTTGTCTGTTTTTCCCAGCAGCATTTTTTTAAATACTTTTTCCCCCATTGTATATTCTTGCCTCCTTTGTCTTAGATTAATTTGCCATATAAATGTGGGTTTATTTCTGGGGTTTGTATCCTGTTCCACTGATCTATATGCCTTTTTGTGCCAGTACCATACTGTTTTGATTACTACAGCTCTGTAGTATATTTAGAAATCTGGAATTGTGAAACCTTCAGCTTTGTTCTTTCTCAGGATTGTTTGGCTATTGGGAGTCTTCTATGGTTCCATACACATTTTACTGTTTTTTATTCTTGTTTTGTGAAAAATGCTGTTGGTATTTTGATAGAGATTGTACTGAATGTGTAGATTGCTTTGGATAATATAGGCATTTTGACAATATTAATTCTTTCTAATTCATCATATAGAATATCTTTCCATTTATATGTGACATATTCAATTTCTTTAATCAGTGTTTTATAGCTTTCAGAGTACAGATCTTTCACCAATTTGATTAAGTTTATTCTTAGGTAATTTATTCTTTCTGGTGTAATTGTAAGTAGTGCTGTTTTCTTTTTAAATTTTCTTTATGCTACTTCATTATTAATGCATAAAAACATTACTGATTTGGGGTATTAATTTTGTATCCTGTCTCGTACTTTTTTGGTGGAATCTTTAGCATTTTTTATTTGCAGTATCATGTCATCTGTGAATAGTAATAGTTTGCCTTCTCCTTTTACTAATATGGATGACTCATTTCTTTTTACTGTCTGGCTGCTGTTGCTAGACCTTTCAGTGCTCTGTTGAATAAAAGTGGTGAAAGTGGGCATCCTTGTGTTGTACTTGACCCTAGAGAGAAAGTTCTTGGTTTTTCTCCATTGAGGACGATGTTAGCTGTGGGTTTTTTATATACCACCTTTATCATCTTAAGGTATATCCCTCCTATCTCGATGTTTTGAGAGATTTTATCATGAATGAATGTTAAATCATGTGAAATGTTTTTTTTCTGCATGTATTGGGATGATCATATGATTTTTATCCTTTATTTTGTTGTGGTGTTTATGACGTTGATGGATTTGCAAATATTGAACCATCCTTGTATCCCAGGAATAAAACCCTCCTGATTGTGGTGAATGATTTTTAATGTACCACTGTATGCTGTTTGCAAATATTTTGTTCAGTATTTTTGCATCTACATTTATCAGGTATATTGCCTGTAGTGTGTGTGTGCATGTGTGTGGTGTCTTTGGTTTTGGTATCAAGGTCATGCTGGCCTCACAGAATAAATTTGGAAGTTTTTCTTTGTTTTCTATGTTTTGGAATAGTTTGAGAAGAATAGGTATTAGTTCTTCTTAAAACGTTTGGTAGAATTCACTTGTGAATCCTTCTGGTCCTGGACTTTTATTTTTTGTTAATTTTATATTACTAATTCAATTTTGCTATTTGTAATTGGCCTATTCAGATTATCTAATTCTTCCTGGTTTAGTTTTCAGATATTGTACATTTCTAGGAATTTATCCATTTCTTCTAGGCTGTCCAGTGTTTTGGCATGTAATTTTTCATAGTATCCTTTTTTTTAAGATTATTTATCTTAGAAAGAGAGACAAAGGAAGAGAGTGTGGGTGGGGGGAGGGGCAAAGGGAGCAGAGAGAGAATTCAAAATATAATCCCTACCAAGTATGGAGTCTAATGCAGGCTTCGGTCCCAGGACCCTAAGATCATGACCCAAGCCACAACCAAGAGTCAACCTCTTAACTGACTGAGCCACCTAGGTGCCCTTCATAGTATTCTCTTATCCTCCTTTCTATTTCTGTGGTTTTAGCTATTTCTTCTCCTCTCTCATTTCTGATTTTACTTATTTGAGTCTTTTCTTGATGAGTCTGGCTAAGGGTTTGCCAATGTTGTTGATTTTTTTAAAGAACTATACTTTGGTTTCATTATTTTTTTCTATTGTTCTTAGCCTTTGCATCATTTATTTCTGCTGTGATCTTGATTATTTCCTTTCCTCTGCTCACCTTAGGATTTGATCCAGTTTCATTCAAAGACATATTTTCCTTATTGTTTTTCTGTCTGTATGAGCTATCCACTGATGTAAGTGAAAGTTAATGTCCCCAACTATTATAGTATTACCATCAATTTCTCTTTTTATGTCTTTTAATATTTGTTTTATGTATTTAGATGGTCCAGTGTTGGGTGCATAGATATTTATAATTGTTATATCCTCTTGTTGGACTAATGCTTTTATCATTATGTAATGTCCTTCTTTTATAGTCTTTATTTTCAGATTGTTTTCTTAGTAGGCTTTGTGCTCATCATGGGGCCAAACAGGGGGCTTAAACTCATCACCCTGAGATTAAGACCTGGGCTGAGATCAAGAGTTGGGTGCTTAGCCAACAGATTCACCCAAGCACCCTATTACAGTCATTTTTTTAAAAGCATCTACTTTTTTCTAATATAACTATTTCTACCCTGGCTGGCTGGCTTTCTTTCTTTCTTTCTTTTGCTTCTATTTGCATGGTAAGTGTTTTTCTATCCTTTCACTTTCAGTCTGTATATATCTTTAAATCTGAGGTGAGTCTGTTGTAAGCAGCATATAAATGAGTCTCTTATTATATTCTTATTAAAAAAAATTTGCTGTTTAGCTTGTGTGCTTTCCATTACCTTGCCTTTCAAGTCACTGATCCATTCTTCTACAACCTCTAATCTATGGTTAATTCCCTCTAATGTGTATTCACTCCCTATGCTGTGTGTATTCACTTCCTATGTTGCCACCTTGAACCAGAACACCTGCTTATTATCTTTTCCTTTCTTTCTTTCTTTCTTTCTTTCTTTCTTTCTTTCTTTCTTTCTTTCTTTCTTTCTTTCCTTCTTTCTTTCTTTCCTTCTTTCTTTCTTTCTTTCCTCCTTTTCTCTTCTTTTCTTTGCTTTTGGTCATATTTAAGATCCTATTGCCTAATCCATGGTCATAATAACTTACAATGATGCTTCCTTAAAGAGTTTTGCAGTTTGGGGTCTTATGTTTAAGTATGTAATTGATTTTGAGCTGATTCTTGTGTATGCTGTAAAGCAAATACCCCAACATATTTTTGTGGACATCCAGTTTACCAACACCATTTTTTAAAAAAGATTATATTTTACCTATTTTGTATTTTGTACCTTTGTCAAAGATTAGTTGACTGTATATATGTGTTTATTTTTGTTCCCTCTCTTTTGTTATATTTATCTATATATATGTCTATTTTTGTCAAGACCAAACTCTTGATTACTGTAGCTTTCAGTAATTTTTGAGATCAAGAAGTGTGAATTTTCAAACTTGGTTCTTCTTTTCAAGATTTTTTTTTTTTTTTTTTTTTTGCCCATTCAGGGATGCTTACTTTTGCATTTGATTCTTAGAATTTTTTTTCATTTATATATAAAAGGCTGTTGAAATTTTATAAGAATTACTTTGATTGTGTAGATTAATTTGGTAAGTATTTCTATTTAATAGCCTTAAATCTTCTGATCCCAAACCATAGGATATCTAATTATTTAGATATCCTTTAATTTCTTTTTTTTTTTGGTTATTTATTTGTTTATTTAGTTATTTATTTATTTTTATTATTTTTATTTTTTTATTGTGTTATATACCAAAATATTTTGTAGTTTCAGTAAAGAAGATGTTAACTACCTTACCTAAATTTATGCCTAAGTATTTTATTTCTTATGATGGTATTGTAAGTGTAATTCTTTTCTTTCTTTTTTTTTAATCATTTTTAAATTTATTTTCAGCATAACATTATTCATTGTTTTTTGTACCACACCCAGTGCTCGATGCAGTCTGTGCCCTCTTTAAAACCCACCACCTGGTTCCCCCAACCTCCCGCCCCCCCACCTCTTCAAACCCTTCAGATTGTTTTTTAGAGTCCATAGTCTCTCATTGTTCACCTCCCCTTCCAATTTCCCTCAACTCCCTTCTCCTAACTCCCCATGTCCTCCATGCTATTTGTTATGCTCCACAAATAAGTGAAACCATATGATAATTAACTCTCTCTGCTTGACTTATTTCACTCAGCATAATCTCCTCCAGTCCCGTCCATGTTGCTACAAAAGTTGGGTATTCATCCTTTCTGATGGAGGCATAATACTCCATAGTATATATGGACCACATCTTCATTATCCATTCGTCCATTGAAGGGCATCTTGGTTCTTTCCACAGTTTGGCGACCGTGGCCATTGCTGCTATAAACATTGGGGTACAGATGACCCTTCTTTTCATTACATCTGTATCTTTGGGGTAAAAACCCAGTAGTGCAATGGCAGGGTCATAGCGAAGCTCTATTTTTAATTTCTTGAGGAATCTCCATACTGTTCTCCAAAGAGGCTGCACCAACTTGCATTCCCACCAACAGTGTAAGAGGGTTCCCCTTTCTCCACATCCCCTCCAACACATGTTGTTTCCTGTCTTGCTAATTTTGGCCATTCTAACTGCTGTAAGGTGATATCTCAATGTGGCTTTAATTTGAATCTCCCTGATGGCTAGTGATGATGAACATTTTTTCATGTGTCTGATAGCCATTTGCATGTCTTCATTGGAGAAGTGTCTGTTCATATCTTCTGCCCATTTTTTGATATGATTATCTCTTTTGTGTGTGTTGAGTTTGAGGAGTTCTTTATAGATCCTGGATATCAATCCTTTGTCTGTACTGTCATGTGCAAGTATCTTCTCCCATTCCGTGGGTTGCCTCTTTGTTTTGTTGACTGTTTCCTTTGCTGTGCAGAAGCTTTTGATCTTGATGAAGTCCCAAAAGTTTATTTTGGCTTTTATTTCCTTTGCCTTTGGAGACATATCTGGAAAGAAGTTGCTGTGACTGATATCGAAGTGATTACTGCCTATGTTCTCCTCTAGGATTCTGATGAATTCCTGTCTCACGTTGAGGTCTTTTATCCATTTCGAATTTATCTTTGTGTACGGTGTTAGAGAATGGTCAAGTTTCCTTCTTCTACATATAGCTACCCAGTTTTCCCAGCACCATTTAATGAATAGACTGTCTTTTTTCCACTGTATATTTTTTTTTCTGTTTTGTCAAAGATTAACTGACCATAGAGTTGAGGGTCCATATCTGGGCTCTCTACTCTGTTCCACTGGTCTATGTGTCTGTTTTTATGCCAGTACCATGCTGTCTTGATGATCACAGCTTTGTAGTAAAGCTTGAAATAAGGTAATGTGATGCCCCAGTTTTATTTTTGTTTTTCAACATTTCCTTAGTGATTCGGGGTCTCTTCTGGTTCCATACAAATTTTTGGATTATTTCCTCTAGCTCTTTGAAAAATACCGGTGGAATTTTGATTGGAATGGCATTAAAAGTATAGATTGCTCTAGGCAGTATAGACATTTTAGCAATGTTTATTCTTCTGATCCAAGAGCATGGAATGATCTTCTATCTTTTTGTGTCTTCTTCAATTTCTTTCATGAGTGTTCTGTAGTTCCTCGAGTACAGATCCTTTACCTCTTTGGTTAGGTTTACTCCCAGGTATCTTATGGTTCTTGGTGGTACAGTAAATGGAATGGATTCTCTAATTTCCCTTTCTGTATTTTCATTGTTAATGTATAAGAAAGCCACTGATTTCTGTACATTGACTTTGTATCCTGCCATGTTACTGAATTGCTGTATGAGTTCTAGTAGCTTGCAGCCTTCCCGTTGAGATCAGGAACACGACAAAGATGCCCACTCTCACCACTCTTGTTCAACATAGTATTAGAAGTCCTAGCAACAGCAATCAGACAACAAAGAGAAATAAAAGGAATCCAAATTGGCAATGAAGAAGTCAAACTCTCTCTTCGCAGATGACATGATTCTTTATATGGAAAACCCAAAGACTCCACCCCCAAACTACTAGAACTCATACAATGTAATTCTTTTCAAATTTAATTTCAGATTATTGCTAATATATAGGAATACAACAATTTTTTTATTCCTATCATGAATCTTCAACTTTAATGAATACATTTAGTATCCCTAGAAGTTTTATTTTGTGTGGATTCATTACATTTTCCATATATGATCATGATCTTTTCAAATAGACATATTTTTATGGCTTTATTTCCAGTCTGGGTGCCTTTTTTTTCTTTTTCATGACCAATTTCACTGTTAGAACTACTAGTACAATGTTGAATATAAGTGGCACGAGTGGACATTGTATTATATCTGGTTTTAGGGAGAAAGTTTTCAATCTTCTCCATCAAGGATGATGCTATTTGTGGGTTTTTCACTGATACTTTTTAACAATTTAGAAAATTCCCTTCAGTTTTGTTTGTTGATTTTTTTTTAAATCATGTTAAGTACTTTTTCTGCATCTATTAAGAAGATCTGAAGTGTTTTTGTCTTTATTCAATTAACATATTCTGTTACTTTTATTGATTTTCATATGTCAAAGCAACCTTTAATTCTTGAGATATATTCCACTTGTTGTGTGTAGTCCTTTTAACATGTTGCTAGATTTGACTTGCTAAAATTTTTAGAAGAATTTCCACCTTTATTCACAAGGAATATCAGTCTGTAGTTTTCTTTTTTTCTTTGTAGTGTCTTTCTGGCTTTGGTGTCATTCTATAGTAATAGTAGGAGACTTCACTATTTTACTTTCACTAACAGATACAAAACACAGACAGAAGGTCAGTAAGGAAATAGAGTATTTAAAACACACTACAAAACAACTAAATTTATCAGACATATATAGAATATTGCTCCCAATGACAGCAGAATACACATTCTCAAGTACACATGGAACATTGTCTACAATAGGCCATGTGATAGGCCACAAAACTAGCTGCAACATATTTTATGACAATGAAATAATACAAAGTGCCTTCTCTGACCACAATGGAATAAAGCTAGACAACAATAGCAAAAGGAAAACTGGAAAATTCACTGATATGTGGAAAATAAACAATGCATTCTTAACAAAGTCAATAGACTAAGGAAGATACCACAAAAGACATCTGAAAACAAAAATGAATGAAAAAAAAACCACAACATATCAAAACATACAGGATGCAGTGAAGGTAATATTCAGAGGGAAGTTTATATCTATAAATGTCTAATGAAAAAGAAGAAAGAACTCATCAATTACCAGATTTACACCTAGAATAAGTAGAAGGAGATGGACAAACTAAGCCCAAAGTTAGCAGAAGAAAGAACATGATAAATATTAAAGATAAATAAAATAGAAAAATAATAGAATAAAGGAAATCATGGTTACTTCCTTGAGAACATCAATAAAACTGACAAATATTGAACTAGATTGGCAAAAAACAGAAATAAGATACAAATAAATAAATTTGTAAATGTAAGTGGGTACATTGCTGCCAATATTATGGAGATAAAAGGAAGAGAAAAAGATCAGCAATTCTAGAAGCAGAAAATTCACCACTATCTGAAAGGTAGGACAGGTGGAGAAGTGAATCCAAAGTAACAGGAAGATAGACTGCAGGGGGAGGGGCCAGCTCCTGGCAAGCAGCAGAGCAATGGAGCACAGAATCAGAACTTTAAAAGTCTGCTCCACTGAGGGACATCTCTCCAAAAGCTAAGCCGGGGTGATGCCCATGTGGGGACAGCGTGGCCTCAGGTCCTGTGGGGTCACAGAAGGATTGGGGCTGTCTGAGTGTCACAGAACTCACAAGGTATTGGAGTGAGGAAGCTGGCTACAGAGATGGAGCTGAGGAGTGAGCTCTCAACTCGGGTTACCTTAACTCGTAATCCGTGGCACAGGCCACTGCTCTGTGAGCAGGGACTCCATAAGATCCAGGGAGACCCCCCCCGGAAGAGCTCAGGGATCTGTGGGGTTTGGAGACTCCAGGCGGGGCTGTGTGGCAGAGACAGAGAAGCTTATTTACAGGCTGGGTGAGCTCAGAGCGCAGCTGGAGGCCAGGGAGATGGGAGTGATTGAGTGCTTTTCTCTGAGGGTGCACTGAGGAGTGGGGCCCCGAGCTCTCGGCTCCTCCAGGCTAGAGAATGGGAGGCTGCCATCTTCATTCCCATCCTCTGGCACTCTACAGAAAACATTCGGGGAACAAAAGCTCCTGAAAGCAAACCCGAACGTATTACTTAGCCTGGCCCTTGGTAAGGGTGGTGCAATTCCTCCTTGGGCAAAGACACTTGAAAATCACTACAACACACCCCTCCCTCAGAAGATCAACAAGAAATTCAGCCAAGACCAAGTTCACTTACCAAGAAGAACAGCAGAATTCCAGAGGAGAAAGCAAAGCATGGAATTCATGGCTTTCTCCCCATGATTCTTTAGTCTAGCAAAGTTAATTAATTTTTATTTAATTTTATTTTTTTTCTTCTGCTAATTTTTTTTAACTTTTACCCTTTCCTCTTTAACCTTTTTTTAACTAGTTTCTCTTAACAATACCTTTCATAAAAAATATTTTTGAACCTTCATTATTATAGTCATATTATATCCTTCATTGTATCTAACTTTATTATTTGTATACACATGGGTTTTTTCTTCTAAAAAATTTGGGGTACAACTTCTAATAGATCAACATAGACCCTAAATCTAGCACAGGGCTTTGTTCTAGTCTCCTGCCTGACCAAATTCTCTCCACTTTCTTTTTCTTTATTCTCCCAACAACTTATCTTAGCAACTCCTTTTTTAGAATTTTTTTTAAAAAGTTTCATCTTTATAGTCATATTCCATCCATTCATATATTTCCCCTTATATATGTTTTTCATTCTTTAAAATTTTGGGAGGTAGTTTCTTCTAAAAGACCAAAATACTCCCAAAATTAAGTGGGTGACCCTGTTCTATTCACCAGCCTAATATATATATATATATATATACATATATATATATGTATATATATATATATTCTTTTTTATATTTTTTTCTTTATTTGTTTCCTTTTTAAATTTTTTTTCTGAACTTCCTTTTACCCACTTTCTTCCCCCCACAATTTGGGGTCTCTACTGATTTGGTTAAAGCACATTTTCCCGGGGTCTTTGCCACCCTTTTAGTATTTTATTCGCTCCTTCATATATTCTTATTTGGACAAAATGACAAGGCAGAAAAACTCACCATAAAAGAAAAGAACAAGAGGCAGTACCAAAGGCTAGGGACCTAATCAATACGGACATTGGTAATATGTCAGATCTAGAGTTCAGAATGATGAATCTCAAGGTGCTAGTCTGGCTCTAAAAAGGCATGGAAGATATTAGACAAACCTTGTCTGGAGAAATAAATGCCCTTTCTGGAGAAATAAAAGAACTAAAATTAACCAACTTGAAATCAAAAAAGCTATTAATGAGGTACAATAAAAAATGGAGGCTCTTACTGCTAGGATAAATGAGGCAGAAGAGAGAAATAGTGATATAGAAGACCAAATGACAGAGAATAAAGAAGCTGAGCAAAAGAGATCAGAAAGGAACAGAGACAATATACAGTAATAGTCACTTTACAGGCAATACATTGGTACTAAATTCATATCTCTCAATAGTTATCTCTCAATAGTTACCCTGAATGTAAATGGGCTAAATGCCCCAATCAAAAGACACAAGGTAT
Organism: Enhydra lutris kenyoni; assembly: GCF_002288905.1. Taxonomy (NCBI): domain Eukaryota; kingdom Metazoa; phylum Chordata; class Mammalia; order Carnivora; family Mustelidae; genus Enhydra; species Enhydra lutris. Next base: position 1,506,794 of record NW_019154186.1, read on the forward strand.
CAGAATGGATAAAAAATACAAAACCCATCAATATGCTACCTATGAAAAACTCATTTTAGACTCAAAGACACCTCCAGATTTAAAGTGAAGGAGTGGAAAACCATTTACCATGCTAATGGACATCGGAAGAAAGCTGGGGTGGCAATCCTTGTATCAGAACAATTAGATTTTAAGTCAAAGACTATAATAAGAGAGGAAGAAGGGACACTATATCATACTCAAAAGGGTCTGTCCAACAAGAAGATCTAACAATTTTAAATATCTATGCCCCTAACATGGGAACAGCCAACTATATAAACAAATTAATAACAAAATCAAAGAAACACATTGACAATAATACAATAATAATAGGGGACTTTAACACTCCCCTCACTGAAATGGACAGATCATCCAAACAAAAGATCCACAAGGAAATAAAGACCTTAAATGACACACTGGACCAGATGGACATCACAGATATATTCAGGATATTCCATCCCAAAGCAACAGAATACACATTCTTCTCTAGTGCACATGGAACATTCACCAGAATAGATCACATCGTGGGTTATAAATCAGGTCTCAACCGGTATCAAAAGACTGGGATCATTCCCTGCATATTTTCAGACCACAATGCTCTGAAGCTAGAACTCAATCACAAGAGGAAATTTGGAAAGAACCCAAATACATGAAGACTAAACAGCATCCTTCTAAAGAATGAATGGGTCAACCCAGAAATTAAAGAAGAATTGAAAAAAATCATGGAAACAAATGATAATGAAAACACAATGGTTCAAAATCTGTGGGACACAGCAAAGGGAGTCCTGAGAGGAAAATATATAGTGATACAAGCCTTTCTCAAGAAACAAGAAAGGTCTCAAATACACAGCCTAACCCTACACCTAAAGGAGCTGGAGAAAGAACAACAAAGAAAGCCTAAACACAGCAGGAGAAGAGAAATCATAAAGATTAGAGCAGAAATAAATGAAATAGAAACAAAACAAACAGAAAAAGAAAAAAATCAATGAAACTAGGAGCTGGTTCTTTGAAATAATTAATAAGATTGATAAACCCCTGGCCATACTTACCAAAAAGAAAATTAATAAAATCAAGAATGAAAGAGGAGAGAACACAACCAACACCCAGGAAATACAATTATAAGAGCATACTATGAGCAACTCTAGGCCAGCAAATTTGACAATCTGGAAGAAATGGATGCATTCCTACAGAAATATAAACTACCACAACTCAACCAGGAAGAAATAGAAAACCTGAACAGACCCATAACCAGTAAGGAGATTGAAACAGGCATCAAAAATCTCCAAACAAACAATAGCCCAGGGTCAGACAGCTTCCCAGGGGAATTCTACCAAACATTTAAAGAAGAATTAATTCCTATTCTCCTGAAACTGTTCTAAGAAAGATAAATGAAAGGAAAACTTCCAAACTCATTCTATGAAGCCAGCATTACCTTGATCCCCAAACCAGACAAGGATCCCATCAAAAAGAGAATTACAGACCAATACCCTTGATGAACACAGATGTGAAAATTCACACCGAAATACTAGCCAATAGGATCCAACAGTACATTAAAAGGATTACTCACCATGACCAAGTGGGATTTATTCCAGGGCTGCAAGGTTGATTCAACATCTGCAAATCAATCAATGTGATACAATACATTAATAAAAGAAAGAACAAGAACCATATGATAGTCTCAATAGATGCTAAAGAAGTATTTGACAAAGTACAGCATCCTTTCCTGATCAAAACTCTGCAAAGTGTAGGGATAGAGGGTACATACCTCAATATCATCAAAGCCATCTATGAAAAACCCACCGCAAATATTCTCAATGGAGAAAAACTGAGAGCTTTTCTGCTAAGGTCTGAAACACGGCAGGGATGTCCATTATATCCACTGCTATTCAACATAGAACTAGAAGTCCTAGCCTCAGCAATCAGACAAGAAAAAGAAATTAAAGGCATCTGAATCAGCAAAGAAGTCAAATTATCACTCTTTGCAGATGATATGATACTATATGTGGATAACCCAAAAGATTCCATTCCAAATCTGCTAGAACTTGTACAGGAATTTAGTAAAGTGTCAGGATATAAAATCAATGCACAGAAATCAGTTGCATTGATTTTATTGGGACTTCATCAAGATCAAAAGCTTTTGCACAGCAAAGGAAACAGTCAACAAAAACAAAAGACAACTGACAGAATGGGAGAAGATATTCGCAAACGACCTATCAGATAAAGGGCTAGTATCCAAAATGTATAAAGAACTTATCAAACTCAACACCCAAAGAACAAATAATCCAATCAAGAAATGGGCAGAGGACATGAACAGACATTTCTGCAAAGAAGACATCCAGATGGCCAACAGACACATGAAAAAGTGCTCCACATCACTCGGCATCAGGGAAATACCAATCAAAACCACAATGAGATACCACCTTACACCAGTCAGAATGGCTAAAATTAACAAGTCAGGAAATGACAGATGCTGGCGAGGATGCAGAGAAAGGGGAACCCTCTTACACTGTTGGTGGGAATGCAAGCTGGTGCAACCACTCTGGAAAACAGCTTGGAGGTTCCTCAAAAAGTTGAAAATAGAGCTACCCTATGACCCAGCAATTGCACTACTGGGTATTTACCCTAATGATACCAACGTAGTTGTCCAGAGGGGCATGTGCACCCAAATGTTTATAGTATCAATGTCCAAAATAGCCAAACTATGGAAAGAACCTAGATGTCCATCAACAGATTAATGGATAAAGAAGTTGTGGCATATATATACAATGGAATACTATGCAGCCATCAAAAGAAATGAAATCTTGTCATTTGCGATGATGTGGATGGAACTAGAGGGTATTATGCTTAGCAAAATGTCAACTGGAGAAAGACAACTATCATATGATATCCCTGATATGAGGAAGTGGAGAAGCAACGTGGGGTACTTGGGGGATAGGAAAAGAATAAATAAGACAAGATGGGATTGGGAGGGAGACAAACCATAAGAGACTCTTAATCTCACAAAACAAACTGAGGGTTGCAAGTGGGTGGGGGTAGGAAGGTGGTGGTGAGGTTATGGACATTGGGGAGGGTATGTGCTATGGTGAGTGCTGTGAAGTGTGTAAATCTGGTGATTCACAGACCTGTACCCATGGGGCTAATAATACATTATATTTTTATAAAAAAAATTAAAAAGTATTAAAAAAAGAAAGAGTAAAACTATCTCTATTCTAAGATGACACTTTCCTATACGTAGAAAAATCCCAAATATTGTACAAGAAAGCTCCTGGAGATAAACAAATTCAGCAAAGTTGCAATGTGCAGTATCAACACACATAAATCAATTGTATTTCAATCACCAACAATGAATAATCCCAAAATTAATTTAAACCTGCCTCACAATCACACCTAAAAGATCAAAAATTTTTGAGGAACCTCTCTAGAATTATCCATGGATTCAGCACAATACTGCCTTTCCACTAACAATGTGCAAAGGTTCAGGGGTTCCTAGTTTCCAGTTTTACACAATCTCACCATTTCTCTCTCTTTTTAAAAATAATATTCACTTTAACACCTGTGATATGATATCTCATTGTGGTTTTTATTTACATTTCCCTGATGATTAGTGATGTTGTGGATATTTTCACATGCCTTCAGAGAAATTTCTATTTAAGCTTCTTGCTCACTTATTGAGATTTTTTTAACTTTTTATTTTCAGATAACTATAAAATCACATTTTTTGTTTTTTTTAATTTAATTTGATTTGATTTATTTCCAATGTTCCAAAATTCATTGTTTATGCACCACACCAAGTGCTCCATGCAATATGTGCCCTCCTTAATACCCATCACCAGGCTCACCCAACACCCCCCCACACTCTTCGCTCCAAAGCCCTCAGTTTGTTTCTCAGAGTCCACAGTCTCTCATGGTTTGTCACCCCTCCTATTTCCCCCAACTCACTTGCCTCTCCATCTCCCAATGCCCTCCATGTTATTCCTTATGCTCCACAAGTAAGTGAAACCATATGATAATTTACTCTCTCTGCTTGACTTAGTTCACTCAGCATACTCTCCTCCAGTCCTGTCCATGTTGATACAAAGGTTGGGCATTCATCCTTTGTGATGGAGTATGATACTCCATTGTATATATGGACCATATCTTCTTTATCCATTCACCTGTTGAAGGGCATCTTGCCTCTTTCCACAGTTTGGCGACAGTGGCCATTGCTGCTATGAACACTGGGGTACAGATGGCCCTTCTTTTCACTGCATCTGTATCTTCGGGGTATATGCCCAATAGTGCAATTGCAGGGTCAGATGGTAGCTCAATTTTTAATTTCTTGCGGAATATCCACACTGTTTTTCAAAGTGGCTGCACCAACTTGCATTCCACCAACAGTGTAAGAGGGTTCCCCTTTCTCTACGTCCTCTCCAACACGATTTTTCCTGTACTGTTAATTTTGGCCATTCTCACTGGTGTAAGGTAATATCTCAATGTGGTTTTGATTTGAATTTCCTTGATGGCTAATGATGAACATTTTTTCATGTGACTGTTAGCCATTTGTATGTCTTCTTTAGAGAAGTGTCTGTTTGTGTCTTCTGCCAATTTTTTTATGTGATTATCTGTTTTTTGAGTCTTGAGTTGAGGAGTTCATTATAGAATTTGTATATCAGCCCTTTGTCTGTAGTGTCATATGCAAATATCTGCTCCCATTTTGTGGGTTGCCTCTTTGTTTTGTTTTTGTTTTGTTTTGTTTTGTTTTGACTGTTTCCTTTGTTCTGCAGAAGCATTTGATCTTGATGAAGTCCCAAAAGTTCATTTTAGCTTTCGTTACCTTTGCCTTTAGAGACATATCTTGAAAGAAGTTGCTGTGGCCGATGTCAAAGAGGTTACTGCCCATGTTCTTCTCTAGGATTTTGATAGATTCCTGCCTCACATTGAGGTGTTTTATCCATTTTGAGTTTATCTTTGTGTATTGTGTAAGAGAATGTTCAAGTTTCATTCTTCTCTACATAGCTATCCAATTTTTTCAGCACCATTTATTGAAGAGACTGTCTTTTGTCTACTGAATATTTTTTCCTGCATTGTCGAAGATTATTTAACCATAGAGTTGAGGGTCCATATCTGGGATATCTAATCTGTTCCACTGGTCTGTGTTTCTGTTTTTCTGCCAATACCATGCTGTTTTGGTGATCACAGCTTTGTAGTAAAGATGGAAATCAGGCAACGTGATGCCCCCAGGTTTGTTTTTCTTTTTCAACACTGCCTTAGCACTTTGTGGTCTCTTCTGGTTCCTTAAAAATTTTAGGATTCTTTGTTCCAGCTCTAAAAAAATGCCAGTGGAATTTTGATCAGGATGGCATTGAAAATATAGATGGCTCTACACAGTATAGACATTTTAACAATGTTTATTCTTCTAATCCATGAGCATGGAATGCTTTTCCATTTTTGTGTGTCTTCTTCAATTTCTTTCATGAGTGTTCTGTAATTCCTCGAGTACAGATCTTTTACCACCTTGGTTAAGTTTATTCCCAGGTATCTTATGGTTCTTGGTGCTATAAAAAATGGAATTGATTCTCTAACTTCCCTTTATCTATTTTCATTGTTACTGTATAAGAAAGCAACTCATTGGGGGAGACAAGATGGTGGGAAAGTAGGAGGAGGCGCCGTTTCAACCTGTACCCTAAAGTGAGCTGATTACCTACTAAAGAACTCCAATCACCCATGAAATCAGCCTGAGATCAGAATTATACATGTCTGGATCTCTACGGGGGCAGAAGACATCAGTGGGCAGGTAAAGCAGAGTGGGAACGTCAGACTGATATCAGAAGATAAACAAAAGGGGGAGGGATCCACCAGAGGTGACTGATTAGAAAGTGATACCCCAATCCAAGAGTGCCCTGTGTCTCGGGACCAGCATTAACTTGGAGTTTGGTTGAAAGCACTCAAAAAGAGCAAAAGATCTTGGGGGGAAATTGTGGGACTCTGGGCGGTTAGGGAAGGGGCTTAAGTCCCCAGACCGAGGACAGCCACCTTTGGCCCTGAGCCAGAAAGAGTGTGGAGAAGAAACCAGGTCTTGGTCCCTGAGCTGCCAGTGCGCCTGAAAACGCGTGGGGTCCAGCTCCTGTGAGAGGCTGGGACCCTCGCCAGCTGGCAGAACACCGCACCATACCATCAGAGCCTGAGGCATGCGCCCCACACCCTCCCCTGAGAGAGGTGCGCATAGGTGCCAGCCCGGTGCTCTCGGGCCCACGTCATGCTATCAGAGCCTGAGACATGCGCGCCCCACACCCTCCCGTGAGAGAGGTGTGCCAAGGCGCCAGCCCCATGCTTTCAGGCCCGGAAAGACCAGACACTCCCAGCCTGGGCCAGCGGGAAAATCTCAGTGTGCGATTGCTGCTTGGAACCTCTCTGGCGGTCTGGAGCTGCCCGGACAGCCACTGCTGTCGTGGTTTTGATTACAAGCAGGAGTTCCTGTGTCTCCAGGGACTGTGACTTGGAACCTGTTCTGCCAGTGGCCAAGGGGGAATTTATGTGCTCTGGAGCACTCACAGGGGAACAGACTGAGGCTTCTCTCTGAGAGGGAGGTCGGGGTGCAGTTTGCTTTCCTCTAAACCTTCAAAAACCGTCAAAAGCTGTCAAGGCAAGAGAAAAGAAATGAACAAACATAAAAACCTCCAGAGAACAAAAGCCTGAAAAACCAGTTTCCTCAGAGCCCACCCCCTTGAGGGAGGCGGGAGGACTTAACTCAGGGAACATCATTGACTGAAAACCCAAGCGGCAGGCCCCTCCCCCAGAAAACAAAGACTACAAGAGAACAACCACCACTACTTCATAGATACAACTTTTGTTTTTGATTCGTTCCCACTATTCTGTTTCTTTTTTTTATATAGATAATTTTTTAACCTACTTACCATCACAGTGAGATGTCCAGTACGTCAAATTCCATAATAACCTTTTAGCCTATACTTTTTGATAGATATACCCATGTTTTTCTTTTGCTTTTCTATTTTTTATTTTTTTTTAAATTTTAGTTTAGTTTAGTTTAGTTTATTATTTTTTTAATTTTTATTTTCTAATACTCATATAGACTTAAACTTCAAGGTAATCCCCTGTCCCCAACCAATGCTACCTCTATAGGTAAACCAATTTTTAATCCCCTTTTAACTTAGGAAGTTGAGTTCTTTAACAAAGATATCAAGATACATCCAGGAAGAATCAAAATAACCTTCCTCACCCATGCTGAGAATTTATAACCACCCTCCCATCTTTTTCTTCCACCAGTGTTTCTGTGTATTTGTGTTTGTCCTGATAGTATATAAATCTTATACTTGGAGTTCTTTTTGACAAGGTTTTTTTTGCTTTTACATATATATATATTTTTTTTCTCTTGTCATATACTTTTATCAGTCTTTTTGTTTGTCTGTTTTTGTTTGTATACTTCATCTTACCTTGGGGCGATTTGGGCTGAGCTTTCTCTTTTATCTTTCTTTTTTTCCTGTCTCTCTCTCTCTTTCCTTCTCTTTTTTTTTTCTTTTATCTCTCTTTCTTTTTTCTTTCATTTGGGTGGGGACTCTTGATTGCTCAGAAGCATTCCAGGCTGCACCTTGACTGCACCACGGTCGATACATCCAGCTACATCCGTTCGCCATTTCTCACCAAAATGACTAGGAGGAGGAATGCCCAACAGAAGAAAAATACAGAGGATGGGTCTTCTGCAACGGAGCCAATGGCTATTGACATAGACAATATGTCGGAAAGGGAATTCAGGCTAACAATTATCCAGCCAATAGCAAGGTTGCAGAAAGCCATGGATGACCAAATGGAATTGATTAGGACAGAACTGAAAGCCACGTGGGATGATGTTCACAATGCTCTCAATGAGTTCCAATCTAATCTAAATTCTCTAAAAGCTGGGTAACTGAGACAGAAGATAGAATTAGTGATCTGGAGGACAAAGAGATAGAGAGAAAGGATCAGGAGGAAGCCTGGAACAAACAGCTTAGAAGCCACAAAAACAGAATCAGGGAAATAAATGATGCCATGAAATGTTCCAACGTCAGAATTATTGGAATCCCTGAAGGGGAGGAGAAAGAAAGAAGTCTAGAAGATATAGTGGAACAAGTTCTTCATGAAAATTTTCCCAATCTTGCAAATAGAACCGGCATTCATGTACTAGAGGCAGAACGGAATCCCCCCAAGATTATAAATTCTAAAAAAAATCAAGGCACCTGATAGTAAAATTGAGAAATCATAATTGTAGATACAATCTCTTGAAAGCCACTAGGACAAAGAGGCTCCTTACGTACAGAGGAAAGCCCATCAGAATAATGTCAGACCTGTCCACAGAAACCTGGCAAGCCAGAAATGGCTGGCAAGATATATTCAGGGCACTAAATGAGAAGAACATGCAGCTAAGAATACTTTATCCAGCAAGACTGACATTCAAAATGGATGGAGAGATAAAGAGTTTCCAAGACCGGCAAGGCTTAAAAGACTATGCAACCACGAAGCCAACACTGCAGGAAATATTAAGGGGGGGTTCTATAAAAGAGGAAAAATCCTAAGAATAGTATTGAACAGAAATATAAAGACAATCTACAGAAAGAAAGACTTCAAAGGTAACACAATGTCAATAAAAACGTATCTCTCAATAATCACTCTCAATGTGAATGGCTTAAATGCGCCCATAAATGACACAGGATTGCAGATTGGATAAAATGACAGGACCCATCCATATGTTGTCTTCAAGAAACCGATTTTGAACATAATGATACACCCAGACTGAAAGTGAAGGGACTGAGAAGCATCTTTCATGCCAATGGGCCTCAAAAGAAGGCCAGGGTAGCGATTGTCATATCAGATAAATTAGATAGTAAACTAAAGACTGTAGTCAGAGATACAGAAGGACACTACATCATTCATAAAGGGACTATCCACCAAGATGATCTAACAATTGTAAATATCTATGCCCCCAATATGGGAGCAGTCAATTACATACGAAAACTATTAATCAAGATAAAGAGTCATATTGATATGAATACATTAATAGTAGGAGATCTTAGAATGGCTCTCTCAGTAACAGACAGATCATCAAAGCAGAAAATCCATACAGAAACAAGAGCATTGAATGACACATTGGACCAGATGGACCTCATAGATATATACAGAACATTCCACCCTAAAACAACAGAATACTCATTCTTCTCAAGTGCACATGGAACCTTCTCAAGAATAGATCACATACTAGGTCACAAATCAGGACTCAACTGATGCCGAATACTGAGATTATTCTCTGCATATTCTCAGATCACAATGCTTTGAAACTGGAGCTCAATCACAAGGAAAAGTTCAGAAGGAACTCAAATACCTGGAAGCTAAAGACCACCTTGCTTAAGAATGCTTGGATCAACCAGGAGGTCAAAGAAGAACTGAAACAATTCATGGAAACCAATGAGAATGAAGACACTTTGGTCCAAAACCTATGGGATACAGCAAAGGCAGTCCTAAGGGGGAAATACATATCCATCCAAGACTCCCTCAAAAAAATTGAAAAATCCA
>NW_019154186.1:1516751-1551561 GCF_002288905.1 Enhydra lutris kenyoni
CTAACACCAAGGAAATAGAAACAATCATCAGAAGTTATTATCAACAGTTATATGCCAATAAGCTAAGCAACCTAGATGAAATGGATGCATTCCTGGAAAACTATAAACTCCCAAAATTGAACCCAGAAGAAATTGACCACCTGAATAGACTGAAATCTAGTAACGAGATTAAAGCAGTGATCAAAAACCTCCCAAAAAACAGGAGCCCAGGACCTGACGGATTCCTTGGGGAATACTTCCATACTTTCAAAGAAGAAATAACACCTATTCTCCTGAAGCTGTTTCAAAAAATTGAAGCAGAATCAAAACTTCCAGACTCTTTCTATAAGCCAGCATTGCCCTTATCCCCAAACCAGGCAAAGACCCTACCAAAGAGGAGACTTTCAGACCAATATCCCTGATGAATATAGATGCTAAGATTCTCGACAAGATCTTTGCAAACAGGATCCAACAACAAACTAAGAAGATTATCCACCATGACCAGGTTGAATTCATCCCTGGGTTACAAGGATGGTTCAACATTTGAAAATCAATCAATGTGATAGAACAAATCAATAAGAGAAGAGAGAAGAACCACATGGTCCTCTCAATAGATGCAGAAAAATCATTTGACAAAATCCAGCATCCATTCCTGATTAAAATGCTTTAAAGTATAGAGGTAGGGGGAACATTCCAGAACTTCATAAAATCTATCTATGAAAGACCCACAGCAAATATCATCCTCAATGGGAAAAAGTTTGCAGCCTTCCTGCTGAGATCAGGAACATGACAAGGATGTCCACTCTCACCACTCTTGTTCAACATAGTATTAGAAGTCCTAGCAACAGCAGTCAGACAACAAAGAGAAATAAAAGGTATCCAAATTGGCAATGAAGAAGTCAAACTCTCTCTCTTCACAGATGACATGATTCTTTATATGTAAAACCCAAAAGAGTCCACTCCCAAACTACTAGAACTCATACAGCAATTCAGTAACATGGCAGGATACAAAGTCAATCTACAGAAATCAGTGGCTTTCTTATACATTAACAATGAAAATACAGAAAGGGAAATTAGGGAATCGATTCCATTTACTATAGCACCAAGAGCCTTAAGATACCTCGGAATAAACCTACCCAAAGAGGTAAAGGATCTGTACTTGAGGAACTACAGAACACTCATGAAAGAAATTGAAGAAGACACAAAAAGTTGGAAGGCCATTCCATGCTCTTGGATTAGAAGAATAAACATTGTTAAAATGTCTATACTGCCTAGAGCAATCTATACTTTTAATGCCATTCCGATGAAAATTCTACCAGTATTTTTCAACGAGCTGGAGCAAATAACCCTAAAATTTGTATGGAATTGAAGAGACCCCAAATTGCTAAGGTCATGTTGAAAAACAAAAATAAAACTGGGGGCATCACGTTACCTGATTTCAAGCTTTACTACAAAGCTGTGATCACCAAGTCAGCATGGTACTGGCATAAAAACAGACACATAGACCAGTGGAACAGAGTAGAGAGCCCAGATATGGACCCTTAACTCTACGGTCAAATAATCTTCAACAAAGCAGGAAAAAATATACAGTGGAAAAAAGACAGTCTCTTCAATAAATGTTGCTCAGGATATTGGACAGCTATATGTAGAAGAATGAAACTTGACCATTCTCTTACACCACACACAAAGATAAACTCAAAAAGGTTAAAAGACCTAAACATAAGACAGGAAACCATCAGAATCCTAGAGGAGAACTAGGCAGTAACCTCTTCGATATCAGCCACAGCAACTTCTTTCAAGATATGTCTCCAAAGACAAAGGAAACAAAAGTGAAAATGAACTTTTGGGACTTCATCAAGATCAAAAGCTTTTGCACAGCAAAGGAAACAGTCAAGAAAACAAAGAGGCAACCCACAGAATGAGAAAAGATATTTGCAAATGACAGTTCAGACAAAAGGTTGATATCCAGGATCTATAAAGAACTCCTCAAACTCAACATACACAAAACAGACAATCATATCAAAAAATGGGCAGAAGATATGAACAGACACTTCTCCAATGAAGACATACAAATGGCTACCAGACACATGAAAAAATGTTCTGAGTGAAATAAGTCAAGCGGAGAGAGTCAATTATCATATGGTTTCACTTATTTGTGGAGCATAACAAATAGCATGGAGGACATGGGGAGTTAGGAGAAGGGAGTTTGGGAAAATTGGAAGGGGAGGTGAACAATGAGAGACTATGGACTCTGAAAAACAATCTGAAGGGTTTGAAGAGTTGGGGGGTGGGAGGTTGGGGGAACCAGGTGGTGGGTTTTAGAAAGGGCACGGATTGCATGGAGCACTGCGTGTGCTCCAGAAACAATGAATACTGTTATGCTGAAAATAAATAAAAAAATGTTTATAAAAATGTTCATCACTAGCCATTAGAGAGATTCAAATTAAAACCACATTGAGATACCACATAATACCAGTTATAATGGCCAAAATTAGCAAGACAGGAAACAACATGTGTTGGAGAGGATGTGGAGAAAGGGGAACCCTCTTACACTTTTGGTGGGAATGCAAGTTGGTGCAGCCACATTGGAGAACAGTGTGGAGATTCCTCAAGAAATTAAAAATAGAGCTTCCCTATGACCCTGCAATGGCACTACTGGGTATTTACCCCAAAGATACAGATGTAGTGAAAAAAAGGGCCATCTGTACCCCAATGTTTATAGCAGCAATGGCCACATTCGCCAAACTGTGGAAAGAACCAAGATGCCCTTCAATGGACGAATGGATAAGGAAGATGTGGTCCATATACACTATGGAGTTTTATGCCTCCATCAGAAAGGATGAATACCCAACTTTTGTAGCAACATGGACAGGACTGGAAGAGATGATGCTGAGTGAAATAAGTCAAGCAGAGAGAGTCAATTATCATATGGTTTCACTTATTTGTGGAGCATAACAAATAGCATGGAGGACAAGGAGAGATGGAGAGGAGAAGGGAGTTGAGGGAAATTGGAAGGGGAGGTGAACCATGAGAGACTATGGACTCTGAAAAACAACCTGAGGATTTTTAAGGGGAAGTGGGTGGGAGATTGGGGGAACCAGGTGGTGGGTATTGGGGAGAGCACGTGTTGCATGGAGCACTGGGTGTGGTGCAAAAGCAATGAATACTGTTATGCTGAAAAGAAATTTAGAAAAATAAAAAAAGGAAAAAAAAAACGTTAACTTTTAAGTAGTTTGTAGAACAAATGAGTCTAATATTATGGTGTTCATTTTGTAAAAATAACTAAGGCACAAAATATATACTGTGAAATGTTAGTAGCATGTAATTTTTGGATGGTAGTATTTTGCAGTTAGGTATTTTTTCCCTTTGTGCTTTGAATAATTGTAATTACAAAATTAAAATAAAACTATTTAAATATAGAAAAAAAACAACTGATTTCTGTACATTGATTTTGTATTCTGCCACATTACTGAATTGCTGCAGGAGTTCTAATAGTTGGGGGTGGAGTCTTTTGTGTTTTCCATGTAAAGTATCATGTTATCTGCGAAGAGAGAGAGTTTGAGTTATTTTTTGCCAACTTGAATATTTTTTTGTTTGTTTGTTTTATTTATTTGACAGAGATCACAAGTAGGCAGAGAGGCAGGCAGCGAGAGAGGAAAGGAAGCAGGCTCCCCGCAGAGCAGAGAGCCTGATGTGGGGCTCGATCCCAGGACACTGGGATCATGACCTGAGCCAAAGGCAGAGGCTTTAACCCACTGAGCCACCCAGGCGCCCCCAACTTGAATATTTTTATTTCTTTTTGTTGTCTGATTGCTGTTGCTAGGACTTCTAGTACTATGTTGAACAACAGTGGTGATAGTGGGCATCCTTGTATTCTTGATCTCAGAGGGAAGGCTGACAGCTTTTCCCCTTTGAGAATGATATTTGCTGTGGGTTTTTCAAAGATAGGTTTTATGAACTTGAGGAATGTTCCCTCTATCCCTATACATTAAAATGTTTTAATCAGGAACAGATGCTGTATCTTGTCATATGCTTTTTCTGCATCAATTGAGAGGACCATGTGGTTCTTCTCTCTTCTCTTATTGATTTGTTCTATCACATTGATTGATTTGTGAATGTTGAACCACCCTTGCATCCAAGAGATAAATCCCACCTGGTCATGGTGAATAATCTTTTTAATGTACTGTTAGGTCCTATTAGCTATTATCTTGTTGAGAATCTTGGAAACCATACTCATCAGGGATGTTGGATTGAAAAATCTTCTTTTTGGTGGGGTCTTTGCCTCATTTGGGGATCAGGGTAATGCTGGCTTCATAGAAAGAGTCTGGATGTTTTCCTTCTGTTTCTATTTCCTGAAACAGCTTCAGGAGAGTAGGTATTATTTCTTCTTTGAATGTTTGGTAGAATTCTGCAGGGAATCTGTCAGGTCCTGGGCTCTCGTTTGTTGGGAGGTTTTTGATCACTGCTTCGATCTCATTACTAGGTATTTGTCTATTCAGGTAGTCAGTTTCTTCCTGATTCAGTTTTAGAAGTTTATAGCTGGGAATGCATCCATTTCATCTAGGTCACTTAACTTTTTGGCATATAACTCTTGATAATAATTTCTGTTGATTGTTTCTATTTCATTGGTGTTAGTCATGATCTCTCCCTTTTCATTCATAATTTTATTAATTTGGGTCATCTCTCTGTTATTTTGGATTCGTTTGTCCAGTAGTTTATTGATCTTATTGATTCTCTCAAAAAACCAGCTTCTAGATTCATTGATGTGTTCTGTATCTCTACATTCTATCTCATTGATCTCTGTTATAATCTTGATTGCTTCCATTCTTGTGCATGGGGTTAGCTTATTTTGTTGATGATTGTCCAGTACTTTACATGTAAAGAGAGCTGGTGTATTCTGGATATTTCCATTTTTTTGAGTGAGACTTGGATGTCTTTGTATTTTTCCCTCAGGACTGCCTTTGCTGTATCCCTTCAGTTTTGGACCAAAGTGTCTTCATTCTTATTGCTTTCCATGAATTCTTAAGTTCTTCTTTGATTTCCTGGTTGATCAAAACGTTCTTAAGCAGGGTGGTCTTTAGCTTCCAAGTGTCTGAATCCCTTCCAAAATTTTTCTTCTGGTTGATTTCCAGTTGTAAAGAATTGTGGTCTGAGAATATGCAGGGGATAATTTCGATCTTTTGGTGTCCGTTTAGCCCTGTTTTGTAAACCAGTATATGGTCTGTTCTCGAGAAAGTTCCATGTACGCTCTAGAAAAATGAATATTCTGTTGTTTTAGGGTTCTGTGTATATTGGTGAGGTCCATCTGGTCCAATGTGTCATTCAGTGTTCTTGTTTCTTTATTGGTTTTCTGCTTGGATGATCTGTATATTACTGAGAGTGATGTGTTAAGATTCCCTACCATTAATCAATATCAAAATGACTCTATCTTGATTAACAGTTGTCTTATGTAGTTGGCTGCTCCCATATTTGGGGCATAAATATTTATGATTGTTATATCTTCTTGGTGGATAGACCCTTTAATAATGATGTAGTGTCCTTCTTCATCTCTCACTACAGTCTTTAGTTTAAAATCTAGTTTTTCTGATATGAGAAACAGTACTCCAGCTTTCTTTTGAAGCCCATTGTCATGAAAGATGCTTCTCCATCCCTTCACTTTCAGTGTGGTTGTATCCTTAGAACCCCAAATGGGTCTCTTGTAGACAGCATATGGACTGGTCCTGTCATTTTATCAATCCACTACCCTATGCCTTTTTATGGGAGCATTTAGGCCAATCACATTGAGAGAGATTACTGAAAGTACGTTTTTATTGTCATCATGTTGCCTGTGAAGTCCTTGTTTCTATAGATTGTCTCCATATTCTTCTGTTCTATGTCACTCTTGGGTTCTTTCTTTTTCTATAGAACCCTCCTTAATATCTTTTTTAGTGCCAGCTTGGTGATCACATACTCTTTTAATCCTTGCCAGTCTTGAAAGCTCTTTGTTTCTCCATCCAGTTTGAATGTCAACCTTGCTGGATAAAGAATTCTTGGGTGCATGTTCTTTTCATTTGGTGCCCTGAGTATGTCTTTCCAGCCCTTTCTGGCTTGCCAGGTTTCTTTGGACAAGTATAATATTATTCTGATGGACCTTTCTCTGTACATAATGAATCTTTTCCCTTTAGCTGCCCTCAGGAGCTCTTGTCTAAAATTATGATTCATCAGTCTCACAGTCAAGTGCCTTGAGGTCTTTCTAGGTTTGTTGATATTGGGGGGGGGCAGTCCTTCTGCCTCTAGGACATGAACACTAGTTCCATTCTTCATACTGGGAAAATATTCATCCAGAATTTGTTCAACTGTATCTTCTAGTCTTCTTTCTTTCTCCACCCCTTCAGGGATCTCAATAATTGTGATGTTGGAACGTTTCATGGCATCATTTATTTCCCTAATTCTGTTTTCATGGCTTCTCAGTTGTTTCTCCCATACATCCTCCTCATCCTTTTTCTTTATCAGCTTGTCCTCTAGATCACTAATTCTATCTTCTGCCTTGTACCCTAGCTTTTAGAGTTTTTAGATTAGATTGGTTCCCACTGATAGCATTTTTAGCTTCTGTCAGATGGGCTCTAACTTCTGCCTTTAGAGATTCTAAGTTTTCACTAATGGTTTTCTCCAACCTAGCCATTTCCTGGGTAATTTTCCCTTTCTGACATACTGTTTGTGTCCATATCCAATGGTTCTGATGGAGAGGGCACAGTCTCTGAATTTTTCCTCTACTGGGTGTTCCTCCTCCTAGTCATTTTGGTGAGAGGTGGTTGAGGGGATGTGTACCTGAATATGTCATCCATGATCCATGCAAGTTGTGCCCTGGAATGCTTCAGAGCAATCAGAAGTCACCACCAAGAAGAAATAAAAAAAGAAAAATGAGAGAGAGGAAGAGAGAGGGAGAGTGAGAGAGAGAGAGAGAGAGAGAAGAAAGACCAAGTCAGAATGTGCCCCCAAGGTAAGATTTATATGGTATACAAACAAAAATGAACAAACCAAAAGACTGATAAAAGTGAATGACAAGAAAAAAAAAAAAAAAGAACCCAGTGAAAATGAACCCCAAGGATAAGATTTATACAATAGCAGAACAAAAACAAATACAGAGAAATGCTGACAGAAGGAAAAGATGGGGGACGCCTGGGTGGCTCAGTTGGTTAAGCAGCTGCCTTCGGCTCAGGTCATGATCCCAGCGTCCTGGGATCGAGTCCCGCATTGGGCTCCTTGCTCGGCAGGGAGCCTGCTTCTCCCTCTGCCTCTGCCTGCCACTCTGTCTGCCTGTGCTTGCTCTCTCTCTCTCTCTGACAAAAAAATAAAAAAAAAATCTAAAAAAAAAAAAAAAAAGAAGAAGGAAAAGATGGGAAAGTGGTTATAAATCCTTGATGTGAGCAAGGAAGGTTATTTTGATTCTTCCTGGGTGTATCTTGATATCTATGTTGAAGGACTCAACTTTCCAGAGATAAAGGGAGATTAAAACTGGTTTATATATAGGGGTTTTATTGATTAGGGAAAGAGGATTACCTTGAAGCTTATATCTATATGTATGTTAAAAAAATAGAAAAGGAAAAGAAAAACACATGTTTATATATGAAAAAGTTCAAGTCAAAAGGTTATTATAGAATATGTTGAATTAAACCTCTAGTTGTAATGGTTAATTAAGTAGGTTAAAAAAAATTAAAAGAACAGGAATAGTGAGAACGAATTAAATGTAAAAGTTTTATCTATGAAATATACAGGTTTTAAGGCAATACTGGGAGCTTAATATATTATTTTTCCCTTGGTATTGGGTTTTACAGTTTCATGGGGACCCTTTGGTTGTTGTCATCTTGTTCTTTTGGCTGGCTTTCTGGGGGAGGGGCCTGCCACATTGTTTTTCAGTCTGTCTTGCTTGGGTTGAGTCCTCCTGCCCCCTATTAAGGGGCTGGGCTCTGTGGAACCGGTTTTCCAGGCTCTTGTTCTCTGGAAGTTTTTGTTCTTTGGCGGCTTTTTGTGGCTTTTGAGAGGTTTAGTGGAAAGGAAACTGCACCCAGACCTCCATCTCAGAAAGAAGCCTCAGTCTGCTCTCCTCTGGGTGGTCCAGAACACAGACTCCCCCTCTGCAAACTCTGCTGAACTCTGCAACCTCCCACAGGCAGCACACATCCCCAGCTACCATCTCAGGGGTCGCCTGATCTGCCTGCTTGTCTCTGCACCCCCGTGCCACTAATTCTGGGAGCAATATTGGTCCAGGGAGCCCGCTTCTGGTGGCTCCTTTTGCTGGTACTGAAGTCTGGGCTCCAGATATCACAGTTGTGCAGGTCGCCACTGAGAGATCCAACCAGAGATTGCGCTGAGTTCCTTCAGGTCCTGGCTGGAGCAGCCAGACCCTCATCCGGTTCTAGAGGCTACTGGCTAGTGCCCACCTGGAGCTTACTCAGGCACTTACAGGGAGTTGGTCAGACCGCAGTCATGCAGTGCTCACAGAGCACAAAAGGCTGTAGTTCTAGAGTGCGCAGGCTGGCACCCATACCAGACTCCCTCATGTGGGGACAGGAATGTGCCCAGTCAAGTGGTGCTGGAAGCCACACAATCCTGGGGGCTCAGGGACCAGAAACTGGAGGCTCTGCCATAGTCTCTCTGGCGTGGTCGCTGGCAGTGGCCATCTTGGGTCCGTGGGCTTAGGCCCATGCCAGTGACCGCCCAATTCCACCAATTGCCCCTTAAAATCTTTTCCTCTTTTTAAGTGCTTTTAACCAGACTTCAAGTTGATGCTGGTCTGCAATCACAGGGCACTTTCACATTGGGGTATTACTTTCCAATGGGTTGCTTCTGGTGGCTCTCTTTCCCTTCTGTTTATCCTCCAATATCAGTCTGAGCATCCACACTCTGCTTTACCTCTCCACTGGTGTCTTCTGCCCCTGTAGAGATCCAGAAGTGTATAATCCTACATCTCAGGCTGATTTCATGGGTGTTCAGAGTGTTCTGGTAGATAATTAGCTCACCTTAGGGGGCCGGTTGAAACAGGGTCTCCTACTTCTCCACCATCTTGCCCCTCTTCCTAATCAAGATTTTTTGTTTTTGTTTTTGCCCTTGAGTTGTAAGAGTTCCTTATTATATTTAGAATATTTTCTTATTTTTTTAAAAATTATGCTCAGTTAGCTAACATATAGTACATCATTAGTTTTTTTTTTTTTTTTTTTTTTTTTAGTACATCATTAGTTTTTGATGTAGTGGTCAATGATTCATTAGTTTCATATAACAGCCAATGCTCATCACAACATGTGCCCCCATTAATACCCTTTCCAGACATGGAGTTTGAAAATATTTTCTCCCAATTCTGTGGGTGGCCTCTTCATTCTGATCACTACTAGTTTTGTTGTGCAGAATTCTTTTTAATTTAATCCCACTTCTCTTTTTTTAAATGTTAGTTTTTTTGTTTATACTTCTGGTGTCACATCCGACAAATCAGTGCCATTATCAGTGTCATTAAGCTTTTCCTTTATGTGTCCTTCTAAAAGTTTTATGGTTTCAGTTATTCTGTTTTGTCTTTAATACATTTTGAATTAAGTTTTGTATATGATATTAGATGAAGGCCAAATATCATTCTTTTGCATGTGGTTATCTAGTTTTATCAACATCACTTGTCAAAAAGACTATTCTTGGGGCGCCTGGGTGGCTCAGTGGGTTAAGCCTCTGCCTTCGGCTCAGGTCATGGTCTCAGGGTCCGGGGATTAAGCCCTGCATCGGGCTCTCTGCTCAGCAGGGAGCCTGGTTCCCTTCCTCTCTCTCTGCCTGACTCTCTGACTACTTGTAATCTCTGTCTGTCAAATAAATAAATAAAATCTTTTTTTTTTTAAAGACTATTCTTTCCCTATTGTGTGCTACTGGCACCTTTATGAAAGATGAGTTGACTGTAGATATGTGGGTTACTTCTGTGCTCTCTATCCTGTTTCATTAGTCTATATGTCTGTCCTCATGCCAGTACTATGCTGTTTTAATTACTATACCTTAAAATAAAATATAAAATCAAGATGTGTGATGGCTCCAGCTTTGTTCTTTTTTAAGATTGTTCTGATTGTTCAGGGTCTTTTGTGGTTCCTTATAAGTTTGAAGTTTAAGAAAAGGGTTTTTCTACTTCTGTAAAAAATGCCACTGGGATTTTAATGGAAATAGCATTGGATAGTATAAACATTTTAATATTTAGTCTTCCAATATATCAACATGGATATCATTTCCTTTATTTGTGTGTGTTATTTTAATTTTATCAGTTTTTTATGATTTTCAGTATACAGGTGTTTCACCTTCCTGTAAGATTATTCCCAATTACTTTATTCTTTTTGATGCTATTTTAAATGGAATTCTTTCCTCAATTTCCTTTTTGGAGGGTTCATTGGTAGGGTACAGAAATGCAATAGATTATTGTTTGTTGATTTTGTAATCCTCAACTTTGTTGAATTCATTTGTTAGTTTCAACAGTTCATTTATTCATAGTTTCAACAATTCATTTATTAGTTTCAACATCCTTGAAACCCAGTGATTAATCCCTCTTGGTCTTAGTGTATAATTCTTTTAATGTATTGTTAAATTCAGTTTTGTTAATATATTCTTATAGATTTTTACATTGATTTTCATCAGGAATATTTTTTTCGTTTCTTGTAGTATCTTTGACTTTGTAATCAGGGTGATGCTGTTTTCATAAAATGTGTTTGAAAGTTGTTTCCCTTCTATTTTTTGGAAGAGTTTGGGGATGATTGGTGTTACTTTTTGTTTAAATGTTAAGTAGAATTGACCTCTGTAGCCATATGGCTTGGAATTTTCTTTGTTGGGAGGTTTTTGATCATTAACTCTATATTCTTATTTATGATTGGTCTGTTCAAGTTTTCTATTTTTTCATGATTCAGTCTTGGTAGGTTTTGTGTTTCTAGGCAATTATTCATTTCTTTTAGGTTATCCAATTTGAGGGAGTATATAATTGTTTATAATAATAATCACTTATAATAATTTTTATTTCTATGCATCAGTTGTGGTGCCTCCTACTGTTATTTTATTCCTGCCTATTTCTCCCTTCTTTCTGTTAGTGTTTTCTTTGTAAATTTAGGTCTTCTGATATTTGGTGCATATATATCTGTAATTGTTACATCTTCCTGATGAATTGATCCTGTCATCATTATATAATGGCCTACATTATTTTTGTGACTTTTTTTTTTTTACTTAAAGTCTACTTTGTCTGTTGTAAGTGTAGTCACTGCTGCTCTCTTTTGCTTACCACTTGAGTAGAATATCTTTTTTCATCAGTTCATTTTCAGCCTATGTCATTAAATATAAAGTACACCTTTAATACAGACTTTAGATGTTATAGGATATAACTACATACTTATGCATTCAGCCACTTTATGTCTTTTGATTTTGTTTAATCCATTTATGTTTAAAGTTATTATTGATATAAAAGGACTTAATATTGATTGCCATTTATCATTTTCTGTCTTCATTTTGTTATTTCTCTTTTCCTTTCTTGCTTTCTTTCTTTTCATTTCATTGACTGGTAGTGATATACTTTGGTGTGGTTTAGTGATAAGCTGGTATGCTTTTGGTAGTGATATACTTTCATTTCAATTATTTTTATTTCATTATATACTTTCACTTTTTATGTGTGCCTATCTTCCACAAGTATTTTCTTTGTGGTTAACAGGAAACTTATATAAAACATCTTTTATAAGTTAAAACTCTCTATTTTAAATTGATAATAACAACTTTAATCACACACGAAAACTCAATGATTTTGTTTCTCCCCACACACTTTATGTTATTGATATGCCATTTTACATCTTTTTCTGTGTATACTATTATGGAATTTTTGAAGTTATGCTTATTCCTAATACTTTTATTTACTTATAATTTAAAGTGATTCACACACTATTACAGTATTCTTTATATTTCTATATGTTTACCTTTACAAGTAAGCTTTATATTTTCATATGCTTTCATGTTGTTGTTTATCATTATTTTATTTTATTTTTGTTTCAAATTTTCATTAAATTCTAGTAAATGAACATATAGTGTAACATTGATTTCAGCCATATGATATAGTGGTTCATCACGCACATATAACACCAATTGCTCATCAAAAGTGCCCTACTTAAAACCCATCAGTGATTTAGTCCATCTCCTGCACAACTACCCTCCATCAACCCTCAGTTCATTCTCTATAATTAAGACTTTCTTATGGTTTGTCTCCTCTTTCTCTTTTTTCCCACTTACCCTATGTACATATGTTTTGTTTCTTAAATTCCACATATGAGTGAAATTATATGGCATTTGTCTTTCTCTGACTGACTTGATTGGCACAATGCATTTTAGTTCCATTCAGGTATTTGAAAATGGCAAGATTTCATTCTTTTAGATTCTTCTTTAACTGTTCATCAGTTAGTGGATATTTGTGTTTATTCCATAATTTGGCTATTGTTGATAATGCTGCTATAAACATCAGTGTGTGTATGTCCTTTTGAATCAGTATTTTTTATCCTTTGGGTAAATGACTCATAGTAAAATTGCTGGGTCATAGGGTAATTCTATTTTTAACATCTTGAGGAACCTGTATACTATATACTGTTTTCCAGAGTGGCTGCAATCCCACACAGTATAAGAGTTGTCCCCCTTTCTCCTCATCTTTGCAAACATCGTTGTTTCTGGTGTTGTTAATTTTAACAATTCCAACACGTGTGAGGTGATATCTCATTGCAGTTTTAATTTGCATTTTCCTGACGATGAATGATGTTGAGCATCCTTTCATGTGTCTGTTAGCCATCTGAATATCTTCTTGGGAAAATTGTCTATTCATGTCTTCTGTCCATTTCTTAACTAGATTACGTGTTTCTAGGTGTTGAGTTTGATAAAGTCTTTATAGATTTCTGATACTAACCCTTAATGAGATATGTCATTTGCAAATATCTTCTCCTATTCTTAGATTACCTTTTAATTTTGTTGATTGTTTCCTTCACTTTGCATAAACTATTTTGATGAAGTCCCAATAGTTCATTTTTGCTTTTGTTTCCCTTGCCTCCAGTAGAAGTTGCTATGGCCTAGATCAAAGAGGTTGCTGCCTGTGTTGTCCTCTAGGATTTGGATGCTTTCCCGTCTCACCATTAGCTCTTTCATCATTTTGATATTTTTTGTGTTTGGTGTAGAAAGTGAACCAGTTTCATTCCTCTGCATGTTGCTGTCCAGTTTCCCCACAATATTTGTTGAAGAGACAGCTCCCCCCCCCATTGGATATTCTTTCCTGCTTTGTTGAAGATTAGTTGACCATGTAGTTGTGGATCCATTTCTGGGTTTTCTGTTCTATTCCATTGATATATGTGTCTTTTTCTGTGCCAGTACAATACTATCTTGATTACTACAGCTTTGTAGTATAATTTGAAGTCTGGAATTGTGATGCCTCAGGTTTGGTTTTCTTTTTCAGGATTGCTTTTGTTTTTCAGGGTCTACTGTGGATCCATACAAATTTTAGGATTGTTTATTTTGGCTCTATGGAAAATGCTGGTAGTATTTTGATAAAGATTGCATTAAATGCATAGATTGGGCAGTAGAGACATTGTAACAATATCCGTTTTTCTAATCCACGATCATGGCATGTTTTTCCATTTCTTCATGTCCTCTAATTTCTTTCATAAATGTTCTATAATTTTGAGAGTACAGATCTTTTACCTCTTTGGTCAGAATTATTCCTCATTATCTTATGGTTTTGGTGTAAATTTAAATGGGATCCATTTCTTGATTTCTTTTTAGCTGCTTCATTATTGGTGTATAGAACAGCAAAAGAGGGGTGCCTGGGTGGCTCAGTCAGTTAAGTGTCTGCCTTCAGCTCGGATTATGATCCCAGGGTCCTGGGACACCTGAGATGGAGTCTTGCATTGGGTTCCCTGCTCTGCCTGCTTCTCCCTCTGCTCTACCTCTCTCTTTCTGCCTCTCATGAATAAATAAATAAAATATTTTTTAAGAAATGCAACAGAGTCCTGTACATTGATTTTATACCATGCAACTTTATTGAATTTTTGTAATTCCTAACAATTACTTGGTAGAATCTCTCTAGTTTTCTAACTAGAGTATCATGCCATCTGTGAATAATGAATGTTTGATTTTCTTCTTGCTGATTTGGATGATATTTATTTTAATTTTTTGATTGCTGAGGCTGGCGTCCAGTACTATGGTAAATAATAATGGTGTGAGTGGACCTCCCTGTCTTGTTCCAGACTGTAGAGGAAAAGCTCTCATCTTGCCCCCATTAAGTATGATATTAGCTGTGGGTCTTTCATATATGGCCTTTATGATGTTGAGGTGGGTTCCCTCTATCCCTAATTTGTTGAAGGTCTTTATAAAGAATGGATGTTGTATTTTGTCAATTTTTTTTTCTGCATCTGTTGAGAGGATCATATGGCTCTTATCCTTTCTTTTATTGATGTGTATTACATTGATTGATTTATAAACATTATACCACTCTTGCAGCCAAGGAATAAATCCCATTTAATCATGGTGAACCCTTCTTTTAATGAAATGTTGGATTCGATATGCTAGTATCATGTTGAGAGTTTTTGCATCCATGTACATCAGGGATATTGGCCTGTAATTCTCCTATTTAGGGTCTTTGAATTTAAGGTTTTTGTCTGGTTTTGGAATCGAAGTAATGCTGGCCTCATAGAATGAATTTGGAAGTTTTCCTTCCATTTCTGTTTTTTTGGAACAAGTTGAGACATAGGTGTTAACCCTTCTTTAAATGTTTGGTAGAATTCCTCTTGGAAGCCACCTGGCCCTAGAGTTTTGTTTTTTGGGAGATTTCTTATTGCAGATTTTTTTTTTTTTTTTTTGCTCATTATGGGTTTGTTTGTATTTTTTGCTTTCTTCCTGATTAAATTTTGGTGGTTTATATGTTTTTAGGAATTTATCCCTTTCTTCCAGATTGCTCAATTAGTTGGCATATATTTTTTCATAATATCCTCTTATAGTTATTTGTAATTCTGGGTGTTGCTTGTGGTCTCCCCTGTTTCATTCATGATTTTATTTATCTGGGACCTTTCTCTTTTCTTCTTGTTAAGTCTGGCTAGGGGTTTATCAATCTTATTAATTATTTCTAAGAACCTGTTCTACTGTTTTTTGTTTGTTTTTATATCATTTATTTCTGTTCTAATCTTTATTATTTACTTTCTTTTCTGGCTTTGGATTTCAATTTTTTTTCTTTTTCTAGATCCTTCAAGTGTATGATTAATGTGTGTAATTAAGACCTTTTTTGGTTTTTGATGGAGACCTGTATTATATATACCTCACTCTGATGACCAGTTTTGCTACATCTCAAGGGCTTTGGACTTCCATATTTTAATCTTCATTTGCTTCTATATATTTTTAAAAATTTCTTCTTTAATTTCGTTGTTAACCCATTCATTCTTTATTAGGATGTTCTCTAACATCCATGTATTATGGTCTTTCTAAATTTTTTCTTGAGGTTGACTTCAAATTTCACAGCATTGTTGTCTGAAAAGATGCATGGTATGATCTCAATTTTTTTGTATTTGTTGAGTCCTGATTTGTGATCCAGCATGTGATCTGTTCTGGAAAATGTTCCATTAGTACTCAAAAAGAATGTGTATTCTGCTACTTTATGATGAAGTGTTCTGAATATATCTGTTAAGGCCATCTGGTTCAGTGTGTCATTCAAAACCATTGCTTCATTTTTGACTTTCTGTTTAGATGATCTGTCCCTTGCTATAAGTGGGGTGTTAAAGTTCCTACTATTATTGTATTATTATCAATGAGTGTCTTTATGTTTGTTATTAATTGTTCTTTATATTTGCATGCTCCCAAGTTGGGGGCATAATATTTTCCTTCTTGTTGCATGGACACTTTTATTATGATATAAGGCCCTTCTTCATCTCTTGTTACAGTTTTTAGTTTAAATTCTGTTTTATGTGATATAGGTATGGCTACTCTGGCTTTCTTTTGATGCCCATTAGCATGATAGATGGTTCTCCATCCCCTCACCTTCAGTCTGCAGGTGCCTTTAGATCTAAGATGAGTCCTGCAGGCAGCGTATTGATGGGTCTTTTTTTTTTTTTAATCCATTCTGATACCCTATGTCTTTCAATTGGAGCATTAGTTCATTTAAATTCAGAATCATTATTGATAGATATGGATTCTGTGCCATCGTATTATCTGTAAAGTTGGTGTGTCTGAAGATTTTTTTTTTTTCTGTTCCTTTCTAGTCTCTATTGCTTTTGGTCTTTCTTCCTCATTCAAAGCCTCCCCTCTAGTATTTCTTACAGGGTGAGCTTAGTGGTCATGAACTCATTTAGATTTTATTTGTCAGGGGCTTAAACTCATGGCCCTGAGATCAAGAACTGTGCTGAGATTAAGAACGAGATGCTCAACTGACTGAGACAAGAAGGCACTCTGTCTGGGTAACTCCTTATCTCTCTTATTCGGGAGGACAGCCTTGCTGGATAAAGTATTCTTGGCTGCATATTTCTCCCATTCAGCATATTGAATATATCATGCCACTTTTTTCTCACTTGCCACATTTCTGTGGTGAGATCTGTTGTTAACCTTGTTTGTATTTTTTCATAAGTTAGGGATTTCTCTTCCCTTGCTCCTTTCAGGATTCTTTCCTTTTCTCTGTATTTTGCAAATTTATTATGATATGTCTTCGTGTTGGCCAGATTTTGATGATTCTGGTGGGAGTTCTCTCTTCCTCCTGGATTTTGATGTCTGTTTCCCTCCTCAGATTTGGGATACTTTCATCTATAATTTCTTCAAATAAATCCACCTCTCTTCTTCTGGAACTCCTATGAGTTATTACTGACTATAGTCACTGAGCTTCCTAAGACTAAATTCCCTGGGAATTCTACCAAACACTTAAAGAAGAGTTAATACCTACCCTTCTCAAACTATTAAAACAAATAGAAAAGTCAGGAAGACTTCCAAATTCATCATATGAGGCCAGATAAATACACCACAAAGAAGGAGAACTCCATGCCAATATCACTGATGAGAATAGAAGCAACAAGAGAAAAATCCTCCACAAAATACTAGGAAACTAATTCCAACAATATGTTAAATGAATCATTTATTCTTGAGTTGCAAATGTGGGTCAATATTCACAAACCAATCAATGTGATATATCACATCAGTAACAGAACGGATATGAACTGTATGATCCTTCCAGTAGAATGCAGAAAAAGGATTTGACAAAGTACATCATCCATTCATGGTAAAAACCCTCAACAAAGTAGGTTTAGAGAGAATAGAACCCAATATAATAAAGGCCATATATGAAAAACCCATAGCTAATATTATCCTCAGTGGGAAAAACTGAAAGCTTTTTCCTAAGGTCTGGAACAAGACAAGATGCCCACTCTCAGCACTATTGTTCAACATAGTACTGGAAATCCTAGCCATAGCAACCAGAAAACAAAAAGAAATAAAAGGGATGCAAATTGCTAAGGATGAAGCAAAACTTTCACTATTTGCAAGTGTCAAAATATCATGATAGTCTATATAGAAAACTCATAATAATACTTCACCAAAAAATTGCTAGAGTTGATAAATGAATTCACTAATGTTGCAAGATACAAAAGCAATTTAAATAAATCTGTTACATTTGTTTACACCAATAATGAAGAAGCAGAAAGAGAATTTAAGAAAATAAACCCATGTACAATTGCACCATATTTTTTTCATTCTGGAAAACAATGTGGATTTTTCTCAAAAAGCTAAAAATAAAACTACCTTATGGTTCAGTAATCAAACTAATGGATATTTACCCCCCAAATACAGAAACAGTTAATTCAAAGGGATACATGCACTCCTATGTTTATTGCACAATTTTTTTTACAATAGCCAAGTTATGGTCAGAAAAATAGTCAGAAAAAGACAAAGACAAAAAAAAAAAAGACAAATACCATGAGTTCACTCAGATGTGGAATTTAAGAAACCAAACAGAGGAGCAAAGTCTTGAGAGAAAGAGAGAGAGAGAGAGAGAGAGGGAGAGAGAGAGACTCTTAACTATAGAGGACAAACTGGAAAGGAGGTGGGTGGGAGTATAGGTGAAATAGGTAATGAGGCTTAAAGAGTACATGTATCAGTGAAGAGCACTGAGTAATGCATAGAAATTTTGAATCTTTATATTGTACACCTGAAGGTCATATAACATTGCATGTTAACTATACTGGAATTTAAATAAAATATTTAATAAAGCATTGCCCTTCAAAAATATAAAGAATCAATAAATATATTCCAAATGTATGTTTCTCTGGGCTTATTCTCTTTATCTCATTTTTGGACACAGGTGTTTTATTTTCATTTCTGGACTCCAATTTTCCCTGCCCTTTCGGTTGGCAGGGAGGGTAGCAAGGAAAGTGGGGTTGGATATGATCTAGTAAAAAAATACTGGGGCGCCTGGGTGGCTCAGTGGGTTAGAGCCTCTGCCTTTGGCCCAGGTCATGATCCCGGGGTCCTGGGATCGAGCCCCGTGTCGGGCTGTCTGCTCCACAGGGAGCCTGCTTCATCTTCTCTCTCTCTCTCTGCCTGCCTCTCTGCCTACTTGTGGTATCTGTCTATCAAATAAATAAATAAAATCTTTAAAAAAAATACTACCTCTGTCCCCATGTTCATAACTGAAAATTTCTGTCACATGGAAAAAATACACTTCATAAATAGGCAGCATATAATTTCTGTGTGAATAAAAAAATCTAAAATTAATTAAAAACATTATTTGAAAAGAAAAAAATTGTAAATAACTAGAAGTCAATTAAAGCAGCCCTCTGCCAGGTAATGCAAATATTTTATAGTTTTATTTCAGTTAACTGCCTCATTAATGATTTATAGATGTTCAGACAGCTGGGGGAAGCATAGCATTATCTAATACATTCAGAGAATAATTGCATATAAAAAGAAATACATTGCTCAAGGGAAAATATCTAAAATTACTGTTTTAACTTCAACCATATTAAAATGCAAAGAATTTAGAAACAGACTGTGGTGTTTTATCATGTTTTTGACTCATAATGTTGCTTTTTTTTTAAAGAAAAATAGGATTTTCCGTCATATTAAGTTATTTGCATACTTCTCCAGTGCACAGCATGTAGAAACATCAAGGCTTATCAACAAAGAAAGTAAGCAATTTATTATTTAGGAGAAAAACTCATAAAGCATTCTTTTTTGGTGCATCTGTTATGTATAAAGAATGAAAATTTTATAGTACAAGAATTTATACACCAAAATCACAATTATTATTATTAATTATTATTATTATAATTATAGAATGCAGACAACTTTGAGATAAAAGTCATAGAACACCAGTTTTCCACCATATTATTTCTAGCTCTTTAGGTGAATATTTTCCTTTCATCCAGTAAATTTTTACTTCCAAATTTTCCCTGATCTATTTTAACATTATTTGTTCCAATCCTTATCCATTTTTTATTTGGTACAGTTCCTGTCCTTTAACTGCCCAAAGTGATATCTTACATCACCAGTGACTTCTGGACTATTTTTATTTCTGCATTGGATAAGCATACTTATAACTTTGTAATGAAGATTCTTAGTTCTGACTTTATAAATAATTTGTACTCATCATTTCAGAGATCTCCATGTACCCTTGTGAAAATTTAATGTAAATTGATTCCTGGTTTTCCAAATATTTCAAACAGAGTAGAAATTGATTAAAAAAAATGTGAGAGAGAAGTTAAAAAGCTACACATTTTCGGTTGTTAACACAACCAAATGAATATGTATCCTATGGATTAATTAGACAGAAGTGCAAGTTGTTACTAGTTATAAATTTCTTGACAAATGCAATTATACCTCACTCTCTTCCTTTCAAAAGTTCTACTAAGTTAGGTTTTAGGTGGCATTGAAATTGTAACTTAGGGCAACTGGGTGGCTTAGTTCATTAAGTGTCTGCCCTTGGCTCAGGTCATGATCTCAGGGTCCTGGGATTGAGTCCTGTGTTTGGCATCCCTGCTCAGCATTGAGTCTGCTTGTCCCACTGTCTCTCCATGCGCCCCCCTTGTGTTCTTTTTTTCTCTTGCTCACTCCCTGTCTCCCTCATTCTCTCTCTCTCAAATAAATAAAATCTTTAACAAAAAGAAATAACTTTTAACTCATACACAATACTTTTCCACTGGAAAAAAAATGATAGAATGCATACATAACTGCTAAGAAAACAAATGCAATAATGCATAAACTCAGTTGAGAATCATAAAATAAGACTTTGTATTGTACCGTTAGGGCTGAATTTTTATTTAAACCTTTGGCATAAAACCAAATCAGTATGTTTTCTGTTTCACAGAAAATCCATGACTCTTATTAAAATCAAATATGTATTTAGAAATCGTGGAGCCTAGACAAAATAATCAATATGACTTTTTATCTCTATATGGTTATATGATAAATATTTTCTACTTACTGACATTAATGCCATATTAGATCATATCTGAAGATTAAAATAACACATGAAAAATTTTTAATATTTTGATATTAGTAATATAATAGATAAGACTAAAATAAAATAATAATGAAAAATAAACATAAGTGATTCCAAAGAAGCATTATAATTTTTGGTTTGTGTCTTTAAATAAGGCTTCTGAAATTATTTTTATACATAAAACATGTTCAATGGGAAAATCATCATTTTTCACATAATTTTGTGTAATCTAGATTTCCACTATTTTTATGGCAGACAAATTACATGTTTTGACAGACAATTTACAATAGTCCAGAAGGTATTATTTACAATTAGACTTTTAAAAAATCACTCAGTGATGGGTCATGAAGTCATTTTCTCACTTCCTAATAATTCTAGACTTGAACCATATAAAAGCAAATTTTCAGATTTTCAGTTTTCAATGGAAAGGAAAATACTACCTGAAAATATTTCCCCTCTAATGCTCATATTTTTAATTAAAAGAACAATTAATAAAACAGCAAATATTAATAAGAACAACAGTAAAAACTGTAAGAAAATCATAAAAAGTAATACAAAAAGCTAGTAAACCCTGAACAAGAGGCATAGACCAATGTAAGCAGGTTCAAAAAGAAAAAAAAAAAAAAAGGTAATTATGTGGCAGGGCACATCTTAGAAAGGGACATGACAAGGCCTACTCCATCCTTTTAGGTTAGACAGTGAAATGGTGAATCCACAAAAACCTGTGAGTTTTTACTAATTTTACCAAATGTGTAAAAGCAGACTATTTGGATATCCCTACTTTGGCTCTCTTAGGAGAAAGAGATGCTGGATTGTAAAACAGAGGAGGTTATGAGACTGAATTTTTCTGACAGAAGTGAAGCTTCTAAAGATAAGTGAACAATTGGAGTAAATTGTTGCTCAGTAGGTTGGGCATCTGCTTTCAGCTCTAGTCATGATCTGGGGGTCCTGTGATGGAGCCCTGTGTCAGGCTCTCTACTCATTGGGGAGCCTGCTTCTCCCTCTTCCTCTGCCTACTGCTCCCCTGCTTGAGCTCTCTCTCTCTCTGTCTTTTTCAAATAAATAAGTAAAATATTTAAAACAGAAAGCTACATCAAGGAAATGAAATACACTTCACAAATAGGTAGTACATCTTGGTAGAGCAGATATAATAAATTTGGGGAAAGGGAAGCCAATCTCAAAATTGTTCTTTCATCTCTCCATGGAAAAAAATGGATGGAACATAAATGGAAAGAACAAAATGGATAGAACAAAAATAACCATCCTTAAAAAACCTCTTCTTGGAAAACTTAATACTTAGAGCCATTGACAAGGAGTTAAAGTAACTCACACTATATGAGAGAAAAACAAAGTTTAGACAAAGTTACAGGAATTCCATAGTGTGAAAAAGCTAAAAATATTTGGCATGGAAATTATGGGAATGTGTTACACCAAAAGAAAAAAATAGTAAGATAATTTTATTCTTTATTTTTTAAAGATTTTATTTATTTGAGTGTGAGAGTGTGCAAACATGAGAGGGGGTGAGGGGCAGAGGGAGAAGCAGAAGGAGAAGCAGGCTCCCCACTGAGCAGGGAGTTTGAAGTGGGGCTGGATCCCAGGATCATGACCTAAGCCAAAGGCAGATGCTTAACCTATTGAGCTACCCAGGCTCCCCATAAGACACTTTTAGTAAAAAGAACAGAGAAACTATACTAGAAAAAAAATGTAACCCAAGGAACACAAATAAATCACCACAAATGCTTTGCACTTTAGAACAACATGGATTAAATAAAATGAATAAGTAAAAGATGAGATTAAAAATGAGATTGTTGACAAGATAATAAACCAAGTGTCAAAACATTTATATAATTAATTAACTGGAAAGAACAAAAAACAAATATGGATAAAAAACAAATTTGTAACATGACAATTTAGAGATTATAGGTAGCATAGTTGTGAAAGACCAAGGAATCAGAAAACAACATAGAGAAGACAAAGAAAATCTCCTATGCAAATAACTGATGTCTCTAAAGTTAAAAAAAATAAACATATTCATGAGGAAAATTATTAAAATACTTAATATAAGTAAGTTTACATTAAATTAAGTTATAAATGATCACAGAAAAAAATTGATACTGACTGGTCCCATTAGAACATATTTCATGGTGAAGTGGTTGAACTTCAAGATAAAGAATTTTTTTTTTCTTAAGGAAATAAAATGTAACTCAAGAATTTTTTACCTCGGAAAAAATGTTGAAACATGAAAGCAATAGTCATTCTAAAATACGAAATAATTAAACAAGTAACACTACTGAAATCTTCTTGAAAATCCCCTACTTGATGATAAAATCAAGTGAATTAGGAGATAAATCAAAATAAAGAAAACAAACTTGCAATTATAAGACAAAATCATGGTAAAAAGTGGAGAATGTAAATGTTATAATCTTGTTGGTGTAAAAAATATCCATAAATATCAACTCCAGTGAGGAAGAGAAGACAGTATATAAGAATTCCAAAGTCTATCTTCTACAGCAGAGATCCAATTGGTACTCTGTAAACTTTAAAAGAGGAGTTAAAGATACAAAATGAAAAAACTAGTTTTAAAAAGTATTTTCTCTTATATTTAGAGATAAATATAAAAAATCATTTTTTAAGAATCAGTTTTTTGAGATATGATTGACACACAAAAATATGTACATAATTGGGGCACCTGGGTGGCTCAGTCTTTAAGCATCTGCCTTCAGCTCAGGTCATGATCCCAGGGTCCTGGGATTGAGCCCCTCATCAGGCTCCCTGCTTGTTGGGAAGCCTGTTTCTCCCTCTCCCACCCCCCTGCTTGTTTTCCCTCTCTTGTTGTCTCTCTGCCAAATAAATAAAATATTTAAAGAAATGCACATAATTAATATATACAAT
Source organism: Enhydra lutris kenyoni (assembly GCF_002288905.1). Taxonomy (NCBI): domain Eukaryota; kingdom Metazoa; phylum Chordata; class Mammalia; order Carnivora; family Mustelidae; genus Enhydra; species Enhydra lutris. Next base: position 1,540,090 of record NW_019154186.1, read on the forward strand.
TTGATGAGTTTAGAGATAAGTATATATCCATAAAGCCATCAACACGATCTATGGCTTAAATATATCCTCATCCCCAAGTTTTCCCCTCACTCCCATTGTTACTGTTGTTACTACTAATAATTTTCTGTGTGATAAGAACATTTAACTGAAGAACCACCCATTTTTTCAATTTTAAAGTTATTAATTAAAAGCTATTAATTAATTTCTAATACAATGAAGTATTGTTAACTACAGGATACATGTTGTGTAGGAGACCTGTAAGACAGACTAAGTGAAATAAGCCAGACAAAAAAGGAAAAATACTTCATGATACAACTTACATGAGGAATCTAAAATAATCAAACTCATAGAATAGCTGTTGCTAGGGGCTAGGAGTTGGGGAGGAAGAAACTGGGAGTTATTAGTAGAAGGAAATAATTTCTTATGATGAAGTAACATTTATTTGAATCTTCAGCATTTACTTCAGTTTCATTTCAGTTTCTTGTATGGGTAAATTCATATAAACTTGCATTTAATACTTATCTTTTAAAATGCATGTGTTAGGATCCAATATTTATAAAACAATTTTATTATCAATAAATTTATAATACATATATACCTATTTTTCCATTTATCTGTCATCTTTCTTCATATCATCATTTATCTATATTAGCCTATCTATCCACCTGTTATTTACCTATCCATCTACATTTATATTTTTCTAATTCTTTGCCTGAAATGATATTCAGCTGGTGTGCATATATTGTAGTGGTAAAACACTGTGCTTTTTTTCTTAGTCTTCAGATGTTATTTTTTTTTTAAGATTTTATTTATTTATTTGTCAGAGAGAGAGAGAGGGAGAGAGAGCAAGCACAGGCAGACAGAATGGCAGGCAGAGGCAGAGGGAGAAGCAGGCTCCCTGATGAGCAAGGAGCCCGATGTGGGACTCGATCCCAGGACGCTGGGATCATGACCTGAGCCGAAGGCAGCCGCTTAACCAACTGAGCCACCCAGGCGTCCCCAGATGTTATTTTTTGATGTACATGATATCATCTCCTGTGGCATAACTTTCTATTCCATTCTTCAGAAATACCTTGTAATTTTAATTTTTTTCTTCTTAAAGTTTTTACCTAAATTTCAGTTAGTTAAGAGATAGTGTAATAGCAATTTCAGGTATACAATTTAGTGTTTCAACACTTCCTTTTTTTAAAGATTTTACTTATTTATTTGTGAGAGAGAGGGTACAAGTAGGGGAAGTGGCAAGCAGAGCAAGCAGAGGGAGAAGCAGACTCCCCACTGAGCAAGGAGCCTGATGTGGGACTCGAACCCAGGACCATGGGATCATGACCTGAGACAAAGGCAGATGCTTAAATGACTGAGCCACCCAGGTATCCCCTGATTATGCTTTTCTTTTTATTTTTTCTTTTTTAATTTTTTAATTTTTAATTTTTTAAGTTTTTAATTAACATATAATGTATTATTTGCTTCTGGGGTACAGATCTGTGAATCATCAGTCTTACACAATTCACACCATTCACCATAGCACCTGCCCTCCCCAATGTTCATAACCCAGTCACCCTATACCTTCCCGTCCACCCTTCAGCAACCCTCAGTTTGTTTCCTGAGATTAATAGTCTCTTATGTTTTGTCTCCCTCCCCAGTCACATCTTGTTTCATTTTTATCCCTCCCTACACCCAATCCCCCCGGCCCTGCCTCTCAAACTCCTCATATCAGAGATATCATATAATAATTGTCTCTCTCTGATTAACTTATTTCATTTAGCATAATACCCTTTAGTTCCATCCACATCGTTGCAAATGGCAAGATTTCAGGGTTTTGATGACTACATAATTCCAAGATTCATTGTTTATGCTTCACACCCAGTGCTCTGTGCAATATGTAACCTCCTTAATACCCATCACCAGGCTCACACAACACCCCACCCCCTCCCCTACGAAACCCTCAGTTTGTTTCTCAGAGTCTACAGTCTCTCATGGTTCATCTCCCCCTATAATTTCCCCCAAAATCCTTTTCTCCTTCTCTCAATGTCCTCTGTGTTTTTACTTATGTTCCACAAGTATAGTGAAAGAATATGTTAATTGACTCTCTCTGCTTGACTTATTTCACTCAGCATAATCTATTCCAGTCCTATACATATGGATACAAAAGTTGGGTATTCATCTTTTCTGATGGAGGCATAATATTCCATTGTATATATGGACCATATCTTCCTTATCCATTTGTCTGTTGAAGGGCATCTAGGTTCTTTCCTTAGTTTGGCTGTTGTAAACATCATTGTTATAAACAGTCATGTGCATGTGACCCTTTGGATCACTACATTTGTATCCTTAGGGTAAATACCCAGTAGTATGACTGCTGGCTCATAGGGTGGCTCTCTTTTCAACTTTTTGAGGAACCTCCATACTATTTTCCAGAGTGGCTGCACCAGCTTGCTTTCCCACCACTTTTATACACTTGGAGCTTATCACAAAAAATACACTCCTTAATCCCCATTTCCTATTTAACCCATCCACTTTACCCACCTCCCCTCTGGTAAACATCACTTTATTCTCTATAGTTAAGAGTCTGTTTCTTGGTTTTCCTATCTCTTTCTTTTTCCCATTAGTCCTTTTGTTTTGTTTTGTTTCTTAAATTTAACATATGAGTGAAATCATACAGTATTTTTCTTTCTCTGACTGACTTAGTTTGCTTAACATAATAGTCTCTAGTTCCATTCACATTGTTGCAAATGACAAGATATCACTCTTTTTATGGCTGAGTAATATTGCATTAAATATATATGTGTATATATATATATATATGAATCTATGGAGATATATATATATATATATACACATGCATATATATATATATCCATTCCATAGATCCATATATATCCATATATATATCTCCATATATTTATATACATATATACACACAATATATATATCCATATGTGTGTATATATATGTGTGTATAATATGCATTCCATACATATATATGGATGTATATATATGGATATATGGAATAGAATGATATATGGTTATGATATATTGTTATATATACATATATATGTGTATATATATACACATATATATGTATCCATATAACATGGATATACATATCCATTCATCAGTCAATGGACATTGTGTTCTTTCCAAAATTTGGCTATTGATAATGCTCCTATAAAGATCAGGGTGCATATCTCCCTTTGAATCAGTATTTTTGCATCCTTTGGGTAAATACCTAGTAGAGCAATTATTGGATCATAGGGTGGCTCTTTTTTTTAAACTATTTGAGGAACCTCTACACTGTTTTCCAGAGTAGCTGCACCAGTTTGAATTTCCAACAATGTGAGAGGGTTTCCCTTTCATGACATCCTTGTTACTCTCCGTTGTTTTCTGTATTGTTAATTTTAGCTGTTCTGACAGGTATAAGGAGATAGCTCATTGTAGTTTTGATTTGTATTTCCCTGATGATGAATGACTTTAGTATCTTTTCATGTGTCTCTTATTCATCTGCCTGTCTTCTTTGGGAAAATGTCTATTCATGTCTTCTGCCCATTTCTTAACTGGAATATTTGTTTTTTGGGTGTTGAGTTTGATAAGTTCTTTAAATGTTTTGGATGCTTACCCATTATCAGGTATGTCATTTGCTGGTCATTGATATGTTCAAATTTTCTATTTCTTCCTGTTTCAACTTTAATGTTTATATGTTTTTAGGAATTTATCCCTATATGTTAACATATAATTTTTCATAATATTCTTTTATAATTGTTTATATTTCTGTGGTGTTGGTTGTGATCTCTCCTCTCTCATTTGTGATTTTATTTATTTAGTTCCATTCTCTTTTCTTTTTCTTTTTGTTAAGATTTTATTTATTAATTTGACAGAGAGAGAGAGATCACAAGTAGGCAGAGCAGCAGGCAGAGAGAGAGAGGGGGAAGCAGGATCCCGGCTGAGCAGACAGCCTGATGCGGGGCTCAATCCCAGGACCCTGAGACCATGACCTGAGCCGAAGGCAGAGGCTTAACCCACTGAGCCACCCAGGCGCCCCCTTTCTCTTTTCTTTTTGATAAGTCTGGCTAGGGGTTTATCAATTTTATTGATTCTTTCAAAGAAACAGCTCCTGGTTTCATTAATCCGTTCTACCATATTTTAGTTTCTATATGATGTATTTCTGCTCTAATCTTTATTTTCCCCTTCTCCTACTGGCTTTAGGCTTCTTATTGTTATTTTCCTAGCTCTTTTTGGTGTAAAGATAGCTTGTTTACTTGAGATTTTTCTTGCTTCTTGAGGTTGGACTGTATTGCTCTATACTTTCTTCTTATGAATGCTTTTTGCTACATCTCCAAGGTTTTGGACTGTTGTGTTTTTGTTTTCATTTTTCAATGTATTTTTTATTTCCTCTATCATATCCTGAATGATACATACATTCTTTACTAGGATATTCATTAACCTAATTGTAATCTTCCCAGTTTCTTTTTCTTGTGGTTGGCTTCAACTTCTATAACATTATGGCCAGAAAAAGTTCATGGTATGATTTCAATCTTTTTGTACTTGTTGAGGCCTGATTCATCACCTAGAATGTGATCTATTCTGGAGAACCTCCCTTGTGCACTCAAAATGAATGTGTATTCTGCTGTTTTAGGAAGAAATATTCTGAATATGTCTGTTAAGTCCACCTGGACCATTGTGTCATTCAAAGCCATTTTTTCCTTGTTAATTTTCTGATTAGATGATATGTCCATTCCTGTAAGTAGGTTGTTAAAGTCCCTTACTATTATTGTACTATTATCAGTGCGTTTCTTTATTTTATTTATCAAATGATTTATATATTTAGGCGCTCCCAAGTTGTGGCATAGCTATTTACTTTTGTTAGATATTCTCGTTGGATAGACCCTTTCATTATGATATAGTACCCCTTTTCATCTCTTGTTATAGTCTTTGGTTTAAAATATAGTTTTTCTGATATAAGTATGGCTGTTCCACATTTCTTTAATGTCCATTAGCATGATAGATAGTTTTGTTATTTGCTTTGTTGTTTCTGGAGACTTTCTGTTTCTTTCTATTCATTATTACTTTTGATCTTTCTTTCCCACTCAATGAGTCCCCTTTATTATTTCTTACAGGACTGGTTTAGTGGTCAAAAATTCCTCTTGCTTTTGTTTGTCTGGGTAACACTTTATCTCTCCTTCTATTCTGAATGATAGCCATGCTGGATATAATATTCTTGGCTGCAGATTTTCCCATTCAGCATGTTGAACATGTAATGTCCCTCTCTTTCGGCCTGCCAAGTTTCTGTAGAGAAATCTGTATTGGTCTCCCTTTTTTAATAAGGGACTTCTTCTGACTTGCTGATTTTGGTATTTTTTTATTTATCTGTATATTTTGCAAGTTTAACTAGAATATATCTTGGTATTGGTCTGCTTTTGTTAATTTTGATAAGAATTCCCTGTCCCTCCTGGATTTGTATGTCTGTTTTCTTCCCCAGATTAGGAAACTTTTCAGCTGTATTCAAATAAACCTTGTGCTGTTTTCTCCCTCTTCTTCTGGGACTCATATGATATAAATGTTATTATACCTGATGAAATCAATGAGTTCCCTAAATCTACTTTCATGATCCAAGATTATTCTTTCCCTCTTTTGTTTAGCTTCATTCTTTTCCATAATTTAATCTTCCTTATCACTTATCTGTTCTGTTCCTCTACTTCATCCATCCTTTGGTTTATTATATCCAGTTGGTTTTGAATCTTAGTTACTTCATTTTTCATTTCAGCCTGATTCTTTTTTTGTTGTTGTTGTTTTTCTTTTATTTCTGTGGTATGGATCTCTCTGATGTCATATATACTTTTATAAAGCCCAGCTAGTATCCTTATAGATGTTGCTCTAAATTCTGAATCGGGAATATTACCTATATCTGTTTCTATTAGATCTCTGACTGTGACCATTTCTCATTCTTTCTTTTGGGATAAATTTCTCCATTTGGCATTTTGTCCAGGTCTCAGTCATCTCTCTGTTAGGAAATCCTGTTATGTTTTGTAATGATTTTATGAAGTAATGATTTTATGAAGCAGAGGTCATACTGTGTCCGGGGCCCAGTGCTTCAGGGAGTGTCTAAGGTGTGTTTCACATGCATTCTGATGCTTGTTTTAGGTTCTCTAACCTTCAGGCCAGTCATCTGCAGAGTTTCTCTTCTTGATTGGGCAGAGTGTGGTGAGTTTGGTCCTTGGCAGAGTGTGGTGAGTTTGGTCCTTGGGCAGAGTGTGGTGAGCTCTATTCTGCTTGTTAAAAGAAACCCAATGCTGTTTCCTATAGAACTGAAGCTTTGCAGAAATCTATGGTCAATAGACATCATGTATGTGGGCATTAGTGCTTGTATTCTTGGGGAGGGACCAGCTTTGCTCTTTCTTAACACACTTGCCTGAGAAAAGCAGTACCATCAGAATGCAGAGCAGCAGGAACTAGTGTAAACAGGTTAGCCATCAATGTTGATGCTGTGATGTTTACTGAAGTCAGTTTATGCTGTTTGGCTGGAGTGGCATTGGTGTCAACCATCTCCTTTTTTTTTGGACAGAGGAGTTCATGCTTGCTGCTCTCAGGGATGACCTCCCAGATGAGTGAATAATTTCTTTTTGTACATTCTTGGCTCTTCTCAGATTTCTGTTCACATGTCTGTATCCAGTGTGTTTGCCTGTCTGGAGAGTTCACAGTACTTTGGTCTCTATCCCAGCCAGTCTGTCTGAGTTTTAAGACTCCAACCTTTTGAGACCTTGTGTGGCAGAGATCTGCTCTGGTCTTCTGGAGGAGAGTCTCAGCATGCTGGGATTGATGCAGATTTGACACAGAAGGGCAGTAGAACCAGAGCACAAAAATGTGGGAATTGGGGCAAAGCATGCTAAACAGCAAGTGTGTGGGTTAGTCACCCTCAGCAATTGTCTCTGTCTATGCTGAGCAGTGGGGGAGGGAAAAATAAGCTGTGAGCATTTTTTTCCTCAGAGAAGGAATTCCACCTCTCTCAGATGCACTCCAAGAAGATGGAATGGTCTCTCCCAATATGTATTAGCCAATCCTCAGAAGAGTGTTATCTGCCCCCAGAGTTATCTGCCTGCCTTTTCCCCAGGAGTACTGCAGCACCCTCAGGGCTCTATACCAGCCATGCTATAGACCTCTAAAACCACACTCTTTGAACCATGCTGATTGAAAAAACTCATGAATATCAGCCTCTTTCATTTTCTTAATCAATGACTTTGAGCAAGTATTCTTGTGCAATCCCCTGTTCATGCCTCTCTCTTGTCTTTTGCTGTGACCAGGACTCCCTCTGCTCTGTAGCCCTGCAATCTGTTTCTCCCCCAAACCAGGTCTCCATACCTCTTACTTTCCCCAAAGTGGCCTCTTCTCTCTCTGTAGTTATGCAGTTTATTCTGCCAGTCTTTAGATTGATTCTTGGGATATATGGGATGATTTGATAGTTATGTAGTTGTTTGTGTTATGAGATGATCCTATGGTCCTTCTACTCTGCCATCATCTTGCTCCAGACCCTGCTGTATATGTTTTTGCATTTTTTGTTTCTATATTTTATTAATTACTTAAATTATATATACTACAAATGTTTTGAAAATTAATTAATTATTTAAATGAATGAATTATTTTATATAATAAATATTATATAATTTATATAATATGTAACTATAAGTCATATAATTTGTATAATAATTTGTTATTTTAACTAAAAATAAATACAATGTGATAAAATAAGATGGAATGCTTTCATGATTTAAATAAGTAATACCTCCCTTGTCTTTAAATAAGGTACTATTATATTTGGAGCCAATATTAGGTATTAGATACCAGGACTTTGGTGATTTTCATACCTGATGCATGAATGCCATAAGCAACATCTTTTAAAATTTTCATCCAGAATCATAGTAAACACCCTCAGTTATAAACAGCTTACTATATCATAAGGTTATCTATTTCATTTTAGAATATATTTGTATTTTTAGAACTAACTATAGAACTATATTCTATTAAAAATTTTAGAAAAAATCATCTGAAATAAAAATCAGTTTTTTTTGTTATAAACAATCAGTTTTAAAACTAATCTTTCTACCACATGAGAGCTTTCTTTTTAAAAAGAAGAATAAAATAAAACAAAATAAATAGAGAATAAAGAGAATAAAATAAATGTATTTATTTGTGAGAGAGAACAAGAGCATGAGAAAACATGAGCAGGGGGGAGGGGTAGAGGGAGAGGAAGAAGTAGATTCCCCACTGAACAGGAGGCCGAATGCAGTGTTTATTCCCAGGACCCTGAGATCATGACCTGAGCTGAAGGCAGACACTTAACTAACTGAGCCACCCAGCTGCCCCAACATGAGAGAATTATTTGAAAAGAGGTATTGTTTGCCTTTCCCTTGCAGTTTTACTTCTCCCATTTTTGCAGTTCCTTTACTTTTTCTTTATGTATCAGTGCTGTGAATACAGTCTCCATTTGGTCACTCTTCTCTGGCTTCATATTTTTTAAAGTGTATCATGTATAATTGTGGTACCATCAATTCTATTTTCTAGATAATATCTATTGATGCATTCTAGGATTTGAATGACCATTTTGGCATTTCATTCTTTTCACTAGCAGGGACCTCACCATTAGGTTTTACACAGTGTTAAGAAAAATATTCATTGTTTTGTACATTGTGGGGTTCTTAAATTGAACCATGTTTACATCTTTTATATGTCTTATTTATATATGATTTCTATTATTTATATTTATTCCTGATAGTTTAGGCCACATAATTTAGCTCGTTAAGATGATTTGGAACTTATTCTGTTAAATATATGACATATCTCCTAGCCACAAGATACACCAGCATGCTGCCTTTACCAATAAAATTTAAAAGCAAAAAGACATAGAAGCTACAATATTTTGATTTATAGCACACACCCTAGTTTCTGCTTGGGGATGATCAGTTATCTCCTTTTAGTCAAATTATAGAGACACAGAGGATAATCTTAAAAGCTTAAGGGATGCCTGGGTGGCTCAGTCAGTTAAATTTTTTGTCTTTGACAAATGTCATGATCTTAGGGTCTTCTGATCCACCCTTGTGTTGGGTTCCCCACTCAGCAGGGATTCTGCTTCTCCTTCTTCCCCTCCCCCACTGATGCTTTTTTTTTCCCTCTCTCTCTCTCAAATAAATAAATAAGTAAATAACTACAGCTTTAATACAATCTTCCTAAGCAGTACATGAATTCCTGTGTAGCATCTCTAGAAGTTTCTACTTAAAGAATAGGTACACAAGGCATAGTAAAAGGAAACACACTTTTGTACTGCTCAGGTTATTTAAAAAATACTCTTTTGAATCATCATATTTCTCTATGTAATTTAAAACTTATTTTCTGTCCTACCACTGAATTGAAGACAAAAAGAGTATGGTCACCATTTTAAACCACAATTTTCTAATATTTGTTTTTTTTTTCCATTTTATTTTATTTTATTTTATTCTATTTCTTTTCAGTGTTCCATCATTCATTGTTTATGCACCACAGCCAGTGAACCATGCAATTCATGCCCTCCATAATACCCACTACCAGGCTCACCCAAACCCCAAACATCCTCTCCTCCAAAACCCTCAGTTTGTTTCTCAGAGTCCACAGATGCTCATGGTTTGTCTCCCCCTCCAATTTCCCCCAACTCACTTCTCCACTCCATGTCCCAATGTCCTCCATGTTATTCCTTATGCTCCCCAAGTAAGTGAAACCGTATGACACTTGACTCTCTCTGCTTGACTTATTTCAATCAGCATAATCTCTTCCAGTGCAATCCATGTTGACACAAAAGTTGGGTATTCATCTTTTCTGATGGAGGCATAATACTCCATTGTATATATGAATCATATCATTTTTATCCATTTGTCCATTGAAGGCCATCTTGGTTCTTTCCACAGTTTGGAGACTGTGGCCATTGCTGCCATGAACATTGGGGTCCAGATGGCTCTTCTTTTCACTACATCAGTATCTTTGGGGTAAATACCCATTAGTGCAATTGCAGGGTCATAGGGAAGCTCTATTTTTGATTTCCTAGGGAATCTCCACACTGTTTACCGAAGTGGCTGCACTAACTTCCATTCCCACCAACAGTGTAAGAGGGTTCCCCCTTCTCCACATCCTCTCCAACACATTTTTCCCCTGTCTTGTTAATTTTGACCATTAGAACTGGTGTAAGGTGGTATCTCAGTGTGGTTTTGATTTGAATCTCCCTGAAGGCTAATAATGAAGAATATTTCTTCATGTGTCTGTTAGCCATTTGTAAGTCTTCTTTGGAGAAATGTCTGTTCATGTCTTCTGCCCATTTTTTGATGTAAGTATCTGTTTTGTGTGTGTTGAGATTCAGGAGTTGTTTATAGATCTTGGATATCAGCCATTTTTCTGTAGTGTCATTTGCCAATATCTTCTCCCATTCTGTGGGTTGCCTCTTTGTTTTGTTGACTGTTTCCTTTGCTGTGCAGAAGCTTTTGATCTGGATGAAGTCCCAAAAGTTCATTTTCACTTTTGTTTCATTTGCCTTTGGAGATATATCTTGAAAGAAGTGGCTGTGGTCAGTGTCGAAGAGGTTACTGCCTATGTTCTCCTCTAAGATTTTGATAGATTCCTGCCTCACATTGAGGTCTTTTATCCATTTTGAGTTTATCTTTGTGTATGGTGTAAGAGAATGGTCGAGTTTCATTCTTCTATACATAGCTGTCCAATTTTTGCAGCACCATTCATTGAAGAGACTCTCTTTTATCCACTGTATATTTTTCCTGCCTTGTCCAAGTTTATTTGACCACCAAGTTGAGGGTCCATATCTGGGCTCTCTACTCTGTTCCACTGGTCTATGTGTCTGTTTTTGTGCCAGGACCATCCTGTCTTGGTGATCACAGCTTTGTAGTAAAACTTGAAATCAGGCAACGTGATGCCCTCACTTTTGTTTCTCTTTTTCAACATTTACTTAGCAATTTGGGGTCTCTTCTGGTTCCATACAAATTCTAGGATTGTTTGTTATAGTTCTTTGAAAAATGGCAGTGGAATTTTGATCGGGATGTCATTGAAAGTATTGAAGGCTCCAGGAAGTATAGACATTTTAACAATGCTTATTCTTCCAATCCATGAACATGGAATGGTCTTCCATCTTTTTGTGTCTTCTTCAATTTCTTTCATAAGTGTTCCGTAGTTCCTCGAGTACAGATCCTTTACCTCTTTGGTTAGGTTTATTCCCAGGTATCATATGGTTCTCGGTGCTATAGTAAATGGAATCAATTCTCTAATTTCCCTCTCTATATTTTAATTGTTAGTGTATAAAAAAGCAACTGATTTCTATACATTGATTCTGTATCCTGCCACATTACTGAATTGCTGTATGAGTTCTAGTAGTTTGGGGGTGGAGTCTTTTGGGGTTACCATATAAAGAATCATGTCATCTGTGAAGAGAGAGAGTTTGACTTCTTCATTGCCAAT
>NW_019154187.1:0-10120 GCF_002288905.1 Enhydra lutris kenyoni
AATGATTTTAATCCAGACAGTAATCCAAACTGCCAGAAAAATTAATGCAATGGAATCAACATTTATATGAGCGCATCACATGCTTGCATGAAAGTAGTTCTACTCCAGGAGAGTATAATTCATGTTACACACAGTGTAATAAAGCATTTCCCACTTAACTACAATTTTTTTCCATCTCCAGTGCATTCATCACAGGATATGGCACAATGCATATTCCTTTCCGTGATAAATATGATTTATATTTCAAATACAATTTTTTTCTCAAAATATGTTCACTTCTGGAATAGATACATTTTTATCACGTTTGAAGTTCCTTTCCATCCATAAAAACATTTAGTATGTATTTTGTGACACAGAATTTTTACTTTTAAAGCGACTGTATTTTCATGAACATGACATTATTTAGTACAGACCTTAGTCTTGTTCAGCATACATACAGGAAAGATAGATAGGTAAGATAAGATAAGATAAGATAAGACAAGATAAGATAAGCCATTGACTATATTATCAATTTAACTCTTTCACTGCTAATTAATAATAGATTTTTAGGAGAAACACCAATTCTTTCCAGAATTGTATATTGATTTATATTTTAGATTTAAAGAGGGGTTCATTTTTTAAGAATACACGTATTTAAACAATTGATTCAATTTTAATTGTACACGCACAGAGATGATCTTTTAAACCCATTTACACTGAAGGTTTTTTTTTTTTTCTTTTTAAATACCCTGGTTGTGAGATACCTTAATGTAACAATTGCTCAGTTTAATAATTTAAATACAGCAGTTCTTAATGAATTCTAATCAAATTATTTTAAGTACTTTTACAGGAGTTTCATCTCTTATGTAATAAATTAAAATAAATATTAGGACATGTACCTTTTGTCTTCTCCCAATTTAACATCACTGGATTGAATACCTGACGTGGTATTCAATAATCACCATATGAACAAAGTCATTTTTCTGCACAGATTCTTTGAATACTTTTCAGATGTTTGTATATATTCATCTCTTACCCCTGCACTTGAGATCTTAGGTAATTTAGGAAGACTCTGCAGCAACCATGACTCCAGTTTTTCTTTACCTAGGGATTAAAGATAAGAATTCTTTGTGCATGTATGTTCACTTGGAAAAGTCCATCGAGACTTGAATAACGTAGTTTAAGTCACTAATAGCTCAAGATGGCCTCAGAACAACATTGGAAAGTACTGCTTATCATTTCTTATTTTTTTATTTAATTTCTTTTCAGTGTAACAGAATTCATTGTCTATGCACCACACCAAGTGTTCCATGAAATATGTGCCCTCCTTATTAATACCCAATACCAGGCTCCCCCAACCCCCCACACCCCACCCCTTCAAAACTCTCAGGTTTTTTTTTCAGAGTCCATAGCCCTCATGCTTCACCTCCCTCTCCAATTTCCCTCAACTCCCATTTCCTCTCCATTTCCCCCTATACTCCGTGTTATTTTTTTATGCTCCACAAATAACTGAAACCGTATAATAATTGACTATCTGCTTGACTTATTTTACTCAACATAATCTCTTCCAGTTCTGTCCATGTTGATACAAAAGTTGTATACTCATCTTTTCTGATGGAGTCATAATACTCCATAGAGTATATGGCCCACATCTTCCTTATCCATTCGTCTGCTGAAGGGCATCTTGGTTCTTTCCACAGTTTGGTGACCAAGGCCATTACTGCTATGAACATTGGGGTACAGATGGCTCTTGTTTTCACTACATCTGTATCTTTGGGGTAAATACCCAGTAGTGTAATTGCAGGGTCATAGTGAAGCTCTATTTTTAATTTCTTGAGGAATCTCCACACTGTTCTCCAAAGTGGCTGCACCAACTTGCATTCCCACCAACAGTGGAAGAGGGTTCCCCTTTCTCCACATCCTCTCCAACACATGTTGTTTCCTGTCTTGCTAATTTTGGCCATTGTAACTGGTTTAAGGTGGTCGCTCAGTGTGATTTTAATTTGAATCTCCCTGATGGCTATTGATGATGAACATTTTTTTCATGTGTCTGATAGCCATTTGTATGTCTTCATTGGAGAAGTGTCTGTTCATGTCTTCTGCCCATTTTTTGACATGATTATCTCTTTTGTGTGTGTTGAGTTTGAGAAGTTCTTTATAGATCCTGGATATCAACCTTTTGTCTGAACGGTCGTTTGCAAATATCTTCTCCCATTCCGTGGGATGACTCTTTGTTTTGTTGACTGTTTCCTTTGCTGTGCAGAAGCTTTTGATCTTGATGAAATCCCCAAAGTTCATTTTCGCTTTTTTTCCTTTGCCTTCAGAGACATATCTTGAAAGAAGTGGCTGTGGCTGATATCAAAGATGTTACTGCATATGTTCTCTTCTAGGATCCTGATGGATTCCTGCCTCACATTGAAGTCTTTTATCCATTTCAACTTTATCTCTGTGTATGTTGTAAGAGAATAGTTGAGTTTCATTTATCTACATATAGCTGTCTTATATTCCCAGCACCATTTAATGAAGAGACTGTCTTTTTTCCACTCTATATTTCTTCCTGCTTTGCTGAAGACTGTTTGACCATAGTGTTGAGGGTCCATATCTATCCTGTTCCAGTGTCTATGATCTGTTTTTATGCCAGTACCATGCTGTCTTGGTGATCACAGCTTTGTAGAGAGCTTGAAATCAGGTAACAGGATGCCGGCAGTTTTGTTTTTATTTTTCAACATTTCCTTAGCAATTCAGGGTCTCTTCTGATTCCATACAATTTTTTTTCACTTAATATCTGTTGCACCACAATTTTTTTAAATATTTCTTCTCAGCATAACAGTATTCATTGTTTTAGCACCACACCCAGTGCTACATGCAATCTGTAGCCTCTCTTATACCAACACCTGGTTCCCCCAACCTCCCACCACCCCCGCCCCTTCAAAACCCTCAGAATGTTTTTCAGAGTCCATAGTCTCTCATGGTTCACCTCCCCTTCCATTTTCCCTCAACACCCCTCTCCTCTCCATCTCCCCTTGTCCTCTATGCTATTTGTTATGCTCCACAAATAAATGAAACCTTATGATAATTGACTATCTCTGCTTGACTTATTTCACTCAACATAATCTCTTCCAGTCCCGTCCATGTTGCTACAAAAGTTGGGTATTCATCATTTCTGATGGAGGCATAAGATTCCATAAAATTTTAGGATTAATTGCTCCAGCTCTTTGAAAAATACCAGTTGGATTTTGATGGGAATGGCATTAAAATATAGATTGCTCTAGGCAGTATAGACATTTTAACAATGTTTTTTCTTCCGATCCAAGAGCATCGAATGGTCTTCCATTTTTTGGAGTTTTCTTCGATTTCTTTCATGAGTGTTCTGTAGTTACGCAAGTACAGATCCTTTACCTCTTTGCTTAGGTTTATTCTCAGGCATTTTATGGGTCTTGGTGCTAGAGTAAAAGGAATCGATTCCCTAATTTCCCTTTCTGTATTTTCATTGTTAGTGTATAAGAAAGCCACTGATTTCTGCACCTTGGTTTTGTATCCTGCCACGATACTGAATTGCCGTATGAGTTCTAGTAGTTTGGGGGTGGAGTCTTCTGGGTTTTCCATATAAAGAATCATGTCATCTGCGAAGAGAGAGAGTTTGACTTCTTCATTGCCCATTTGGATACCTTTTATTACTTTTTGTTGTCTGATTGCTGTTTCTAGGACTTCTAATACAATCTTGAACAAGAGTGGTGAGAGTGGGTATTCTTGTCGTGTTGCTACCTCAAAGGGAAGGCTGTGAGCTTTTCCCATTGAGGAGGATATTTGCTGAGTGATTTTCATAGATAGATTATATTAAGTTGAGGAATGTGCCCTCTGTCCCTATACTTGGAAGCATTTTAATCAGAAACGGATGCTGGATTCTGTCAAATGCTTTTTCTGCAGCAATTAAGAGGACCATGTGGTCCTTCCCCCTTCTCTTATTGATTTATTCTATTACATTGATGGATTTGTGAATGTTGAACCATCCTTGCAACCCAGGGATAAATCCCACCTGGTCATGGAGGATTACCTTTTTAATGTGCTGTGGGATCCCATTGGCTAATATCTTGTTGAGAATCTTAGCATTCATATTCATCAGGGATATTGGTCTGAAATTCTCCTTTTTGGTGGGGTCTCTGCCTGGTTTGGCGATCAGAGTAACGCTGGCTTTGTAAAAATAGTCTGGAAGTTTTCCTTCTGCTTCAATTTTTTTTAAGATTTTCTTCATTTATTTGACCGACAGAGATCACAAGTAGGCAGAGAGGCAGGCAGAGAGAGGAGGTAGCAGGCTCCCTGCTGAACAGAGAACCCGATGTGGGGCTCAATCCCAGGACCTTGGGATCATGACCTGAGCCAAAGGCAGAGGCTTTAACCCACTGAGCCACACAGGTGCCCCTCTGCTTCAATTTTTTGAAACAGCTTCAGGAGAATAGGTGTTATTTCTTCTTTGACAGTTTGGTAGAATTCCCCAGGGAATCCATCAGGTCCTGGGCTCTGGTTTTTTTGGGAGGGTTTTGATCACTTCTTCAATCTCGGTACTAGATACTGATCTATTCAGGTTGTCAATTTCTTCCTGGTTCAATATGGGGAGGTTATAGTTTTCAAGGAATGCATCCATTTCATCGTGCCATAGCCATAGCCTACACTATACTCACAGTATCCAACATGCCCAGAGTCCGTCCTAGTTCAAACTTCAATACTCAACTGGGCAGACACTGCCATGAATGTGTTTCTGCCTGAAGGAGTTTCCCTTCACGTAGACCTTCCGATGGTCACGAGTTTGGACATCCAACAACAGGAAACGGTTCGCGACTATTCCTGTTTTCAGCACAGTCAGTTCCAACAGCTTCCAACTTTCCAAAACCTCAAACATATTGCGAGTCCGCCTAAAGCCCAGTTCCCTCACGTCGTTTGAAGCGTATTCAGCAGAGGTAGACAGTATGGATGACCACTGGTCTTGCTCTTACAATAAATGTTTTGGAAGCTTAAGAACGTAGCCTGCACTTCACTCACAATATCCAACCTGCACAGAGTCCGTCCTTGTTCTATCTTATTTCCTCAACTGGGAAGACACTGCCATGAATGTGTTCTCACATGAAGGTGTTTCCCTTCACGCAGACATTCCGATGGTCACCGGTTTAGACGTCCAACACGAGGGCCCTCTTTGCGACTATACCTGTTTTCAGCACAGTCAGTCCCAACAGCCTGCAACTTTCCACATACTCAACCCTGTCGCAAGTCCGTCCTGAAGCACACTTCCCTCACATCGTCTGAAGCCTTTCAACAGCGGGAGAACGTTTGGATGACCGCAGGTCGTGACTGCCANTTTCAACAGCGGGAGAACGTTTGGATGACCGCAGGTCGTGACTGCCAGTATATGTTTTGGATGCCAAAGAGCCACAGCCTGCATTTCACTCTCAGTATCCGACCTGCCCCGATTCCGTCCTTGTTCTGTCTTCTATCCTCAACTGGGAAGACATTGCCAGGAATGGGTGTCTGACTGAAGGAGTTTTCCTGAACACAGACCTTTTCACCGTCACCGCTATGTAAGTCCCACACTAGATCTCTGTTCGTGACGCTTCAATTTTCCAGTCAGTTCCAACAGCTTCCAACTTTCCACAGCCTCAACACTTCCGTGACTCTGTCCTAATGCACAATGTCCTCACGATGTTTAAAGTGTTTTCGACTGAGCTCGGCAGTGTGGTTGACCACAGGTCGTGGCATGCCAATATATGTTTTGGACCCCTAAGCACCATAGGCCGCACTTCACTCACAGTATCCAACCAGCCCAAGAGTCCGTCTTTGTTCTGTCTTCTTTCCTCCACTGAGCAGAATCTGCCATGAATGGGTGTCCGCCTGAAGGAATTTCCCGGAACAGAGACCATCCGATTGTCACCGGGAAGGGCTATGTACGCGACTCATCTTTTCAACACAGTCAGTTCCAACAGCTTCCACATTTCCATAGCCGCAATATTGTGTCGTGTCCTCCGAAACCACAGTTCCCTCATGTCGTTTGAAGCGATTTCGACAGAGGTAGACAGTGTGGATGACCACTGGTCTTGCTCTGCCCATATATGTTTTGGAAGCTTAAGAGCCACAGCCTCCACTACACTCACAATATCCAACCTACCCAAAGTCCGTCCTTGTTGAATCCTCTTTCCTGAATGTGGAAGACACTGCCACGTATGGGTATCTGCCTGGAGGAGTTTCCGTGAACACAGCCCTACCTATGGTCACCGTTGCGGAAGTCCCAGACTGCCGCTTGGTACGCGACTCTTCATGTTTTCGACACAGTCCTTTGCAACAGTTTCCAACGTTACACCGCCGTTAACCAGTCGCCAGTCGGTCCTAAAGCACACTTCCCTCACGACGTTTGAAGCGCTTTCAACAGATGTAGATCGTGTGGATCAACACAGGTCTTGCTCTGGCAATATACGTTTTGGAGGCCTAAGAGGCATAGCCGGTGCTTCACTCACAGTATCCAATCGGCCCAGAGTCCGTCCCTGTTCTCTCCTCTTTCCTCAACTGAGACGACACTGCCAAGAATGGGGGTCCACCGGAAGGAATTTCTCTGAAGGGAGACCATCTTAAGGTCACCGACCTGCAGGGGCTCTGTATGCGACTCATCTTTTCCAGTCAGTTCCAACAGCTTCCACCCTTCCACAGCCTCAACCCTTTCGCGAATCTGTCCCAATGCACAGTGCCCTCACGATGTTTGAAGCGTTTTCGACTGAGCTTGGCAGTGTGGATGAACACCCGTCGTGCCATGCCCATATACGTTTTGGACCATAAGCACCATAGGCCGCACTTCACTCACAGCATCCGACCTGCCCAGAGTCCGTCTTTGTTCTGTCTTCCTTCCTCAACTGAGCAGACACTACCTTGAATGGGAGACGACCGGCAGGTGTTTCTTCTGACGCAGAACTTCCGATGGTCACCGGTTTGGATGTACAACACCCACCACGGCCCTCCTCGTGACTCTTCCTGTTTTCAGCACAGTCAGTTCCAACCTATTCCAACTTTCCACAGCCTCAACTGTGTTGCAAGTCCTTCTCAAGCACACTTCCGTCACGATGTTTGAAGCCTTTTCAACAGAGGGAGAACGTTTGGATGACCGCAGTTCGTGACCGGCCTATGTATGTTTTGGATGCCACATAGCCATAGTCGGCACTACACTCACAGTATCCAACCGGCCCAGAGTCCGTCCTTGTTCTATCTTCTTTCCTCAACTGGGCAGACACTGCCACGAATGGGTGTCCGCCCGAAGGAGTTTCCTTTCATGCAGAACTACCGATGATCACCCGTTTGGACGTACAACACCAGGGCCCCGCTCGGGACTACTCCTTGTTTCAGCACAGTCCGTTCCAACAGCTTCCAACTTTCCATAGCCTCCAGTATGTCGCGAGTCTGCCTGAAAGCCCCATTCCCTCATGCCGTTTGAAGCGTTTTTGACAGAGGTAGACCGTGTGGAAGACCACTGGTCTTGCTCTTCCAAGAAATGTTTAGGAAGCTTAAGAGACGTAGCCTGCACTTCACTCAGAATATCCAACCTGCAAAGAGGCCGTCCTTGTTCTATCTTCTTTCCTCAACTGGGAAGACAATGCCATGAATGTTTTTCTGCCTGAAGGAGTTTCCCTTCACGCGAACCTTCCGATGGTCCCAGTGTGGACGTCCAATCCCGGAGCCCGGCTCGTGACTATTCCTGTTTTCAGCACAGTCAGTTCCAACAGCTTACACCTTTCCATAGCCGTAATCACGTGGCGTGTCCATCCTACACCACAGTTCCCTCATGTCGTTGAAGCGTTTTTGACCTAGGTGGACAATGTGGATGACCACTGGTCTTGCTCTGCCCATATATGTTTCGGAAGCTTACGAGCCGGAGCTTCCACTACACTCACAATATCCAACCTACCCAGAGTCCGTCCTTCTTCTCGCCTCTTTCCTGAATGTGGAAGACACTGCCACGGATGGGTGATGCCTGAAGGAGTTTCCGTGAATACAGCCCTTCCTATGGTCAGCGTTACGTAAGTCCCAGACTAAGGCTTTGTACGCAACTCTTCATATTTTCAACACAGTCCTTTCCAACAGTTTCCAACGTTCCAGCGCCGTTAACCATTCGCCAGCCCGTCCTGAAGCTCACTTCCCTCACGACGTTCTAAGCGCTTTCAACAGGGGTAGATCGTGCGCATGACCACAGGTCTTGATCTGGCAATATACGTTTTGGAGGCCTAAGAGCCGTAGCCGGCGCTTCACTCACAGTATCCGATCAGCCCAGTGTCCATCCCTGTTTCATCTTCTTTCCTCAACTGAGAGGACACTGCCATGAATGGGGGTCTGCCAGAAGGAATTTCTCTGAACGGAGACCATCCGATGGTCACCTAAAGGTAAGGTCTCTGTACGCGACTCATCTTTTCCACACAGTCAGTTCCAACAGCTTCCAACCTTCCACAGCCTCGACCCTTTTGCGAGTCTGTCCGAAAGCACCATGTCCTCACGATGTTTGAAGCGTTTTCGACTGAGCTTGGCAGTGTGGTTGACCACAGGTCCTGATATGCAATGTGTGTGTGCACCCCTAAGCACCATAGGCCGCACTTCACTCACAGTATCCAACCTGCCCAGAGTCCGTCTTTGTTCTGTCTTCTTTCCTCAACTGAGCAGACACTGCCACGAATGGGAGACAGCCGGCAGGTGTTTCCTTTAACGCAGAACTTCCGATGATCACCGGTTTGGGTGTACAACACCAGGGCACTGCTCGTGGCTATTCCTGTTTTCATCACACTCAGTTCCAACAGCTTCCAACTTTCCACGTACTCAACCCTGTCACAAGTCCGTCCTCAAGCACACTTCCCTCACGACATTTGAAGCCTTTTCAACAGAGGGAGAAAGTTTGGATGACCGCACGTTGTGACCTGCTAATATATGTTTTGGATGCCAAAGAGCCGTAGCTTGCACTACACTGACAGTATCCAACCTGCCCAGAGACCGTCCTTGTTCTATCTTCTCTCCTCAACTGAGAAGACACTGCCATGAATGGGTGTCCGCCGGAAAGAATTTCCCCGAACAGAGACCATGCGATCGTCACCAGTAAGGGCTCTGTGCGCGACTCATCTTTTCAACACAGTCAGTTCCAACAGCTTCCCCCTTTCCATAGCCGCTATAATGTGTCATGTCTGTCCTAAACCACAGTTCCCTCATGTCGTTTGAAGCGTTTCCGACAGAGGTAGACAATGTGGATGACCACTGGTCTTGCTCTGCCCATATATGTTTGGGAAGCTTACGAGCAGAAGCCTCCACTACACTGACAATATCCAACCTACGCAGAGTCCGTCCTTGTTCTACCCTCTTTCCTGAATGTGGAAGACATTGCCACGTATGGGTGTCTGCCTGAAGGAGTTGCCGTGAACACAGCCCTACCTATGGTCACCGTTACGGAAGTCCCAGACTACGGCTTTGTACGCGACTCTTCATGTTTTCAACATGTCTTCTTTCCTCAACTGGGAAGACACTGCTATGAATGTGTTCCCGCCTGAAGGAGTTTCCCTCCACACAGACCTTCTGATGGGCACTGGTTTGGACGAGCAACACAAGGGCCCCGTTCGGGATATTCCTGTTTTCAGCACAGTCTGTTCCAACAGCTTCTAAGTTTCCAAAGCCTCAATCATGTCGCGAATCCGTCCTAAAGCCCAGTTCCCTCACGTCGTTTGAAGCATAGTCGACAGATGTAGACAGTGTGGAGGACCACTGGTCTTGCTCTTCCAATAAACATTTTGGAAGCTTAAGAGACGTAGCCTGCACTTCACTCACAATATCCAACCTGCACAGAGTCCGTCCTTGTTCTTTCTTCTTACCTCATCTGGGAAGACCCTGCCATGAATGTGTTTCCGCCTGAAGGAGTTTCCCTTTACGCAGACCTTCTGAGGGTCACCGGTTTAGAAGTCCCACACCAGGGCCCTTTCCGCGACTATTCCTGTTTTCAGCACAGTCGGTTCCAACAGCTTCCAACTTTCTACAGACTCAACACTGTCGCAATTCCGTCCTGAAGCACACTTCCCTCACATCGTCTGAAGCCTTTTCAACAGCGGGAGAACGTTTGGATGACCGCAGGTCGTGACTGCCA